>NC_024801.2:24565497-24845753 GCF_000309985.2 Brassica rapa | reverse complement strand
AAAATTTTTCAAAAATTCTATTTTAGGAAAGTTTTCATTTTTATAGATAAATATTGTAGATTTGGGGTTGTGATTTAGAAACTAGGATAAGAAAAAATTTTGTTGATAAAGAGTATTCCTTTTAGATTTTTTTATCAATAGGTTGTATTTTAAAATAAAATTCTCAAAAATTCTATTTTAGGAAAATTTTCATTTTGTAAATAAAAATTGTAGATTTGGGGTTGTGATTTATAAACTAGGATAAGAAAAAATTTTGTTGATAGAAGAGTATTCTTTTAGATTTTTTTTATCAATAGGTTGTATTTTAAAAATAAAATTCTCAAAAATTCTATTTTAGGAAAGTTTTCATTTTTATAGATAAATATTGTAGATTTGGGGTTGTGATTTATAAATTAGGATAAGAAAAAATTTTGTTGATAGAAGAGTACTCTTTTAGATTTTTTGATCAAAAGGTTGTATTTTAAAATAAAATTCTCAAAAATTCTATTTTAGGAAAGTTTTTATTTTTTGTAGAGAAATATTGTACATTTGGGATTGTGGTTTAGAAATTAGGACAACAAGAATTTTGTTGATAGAAGAGTATTTTGTTTGATTTTTTTATCAATATATTGTATTTTTTAAATAAATTTTTTCAAAAATTCTATTTTAGGAAAGTTTTCATTTTTGTAGATAAATATTGTAGATTTGGGGTTGTGGTTTATAAATTAGGATAACAAAATTCTTGTTGATAGAAGAGTATTTTTTTGATTTTTTTTATCAATATAGTGTATTTTTTAAATAATTTTTTCAAAAATTCTATTTTAGGAAGTTTTCATTTTTGTAGATAAATATTGTAGATTTGGGATTGTGATTTAGAAATTAGGACAACAAGAATTTTTGTTGATAGAAGAGTATTCTTTTGATTTTTTTATCAATATATTGTATTTTTAAAATAATTTCTCAAAAATTCTATTTTAGGAAAGTTTTCATTTTTATAGATAAATATTGTAGATTTGGGGTTGTGATTTATAAACTATGATAAGAAAAACTTTTGTTGATAGAAGAGTATTCTTTTAGATTTTTTGATCAATAGGTTGTATTTTAAAAATAAAATTCTCAAAAATTCTATTTTAGGAAAGTTTTCATTTTTGTAGAGAAATATTTTAGATTTGGGGTTGTGGTTTAGAGATTAGGACAACAAAAATTTTTGTTGGTAGAAGAGTATTTTTGTTTGATTTTTTTATCAATATATTGTATTTTTTAAATAAAATTTTCAAAAATTCTATTTTAGGAAAGTTTTCATTTTTATAGATAAATATTGTAGATTTGGGGTTGTGATTTATAAATTAGGATAAGAAAAATTTTTGTTGATAGAAGAGTACTCTTTTAGATTTTTTGATCAATAGTTGTATTTTAAAAAATAAATTCTCAAAAATTCTATTTTAGGAAAGTTTTCATTTTTGTAGAGAAATATTGTAGATTTGGGGTTGTGATTTATAAATTAGGATAAGAAAAACTTTTGTTGATAGAAGAGTACTCTTTTAGATTTTTTGATCAAAAGGTTGTATTTTAAAAATAAAATTCTCAAAAATTATTTTAGGAAAGTTTTTATTTTTGTAGATAAATATTGTAGATTTGGGGTTGTGGTTTATAAATTAGGACAACAAGAATTTTTGTTGATAGAAGAGTATTTTGTTTGATTTTTTTATCAATATATTGTATTTTTTAAATAAATTTTCAAAAATTCTATTTTAGGAAAGTTTTCATTTTTATAGATAAATATTGTAGATTTGGGGTGTGATTTATAAACTAGGATAAGAAAAACTTTTGTTGATAGAGGAGTATTCTTTTAGATTTTTTTATCAATAGGTTGTATTTTAAAAATAAAATTCTCAAAAATTCTATTTTAGGAAAATTTTCATTTTTAAATAAAAATTGTAGATTTGGGGTTGTGATTTATAAACTAGGATAAGAAAAACATTTTGTTGATAGAAGAGTATTCTTTTAGATTTTTTTTATCAATAGGTTGTATTTTAAAAATAAAATTCTCAAAAATTCTATTTTAGGAAAGTTTTCATTTTTATAGATAAATATTGTAGATTTGGGGTTTTGATTTATAAATTAGGATAAGAAAAAATTTTGTTGATAGAAGAGTACTCTTTTAGATTTTTTGATCAAAGGTTGTATTTTAAAAATAAAATTCTCAAAAATTCTATTTTAGGAAAGTTTTTATTTTTTGTAGAGAAATATTGTACATTTGGGATTGTGGTTTAGAAATTAGGACAACAAGAATTCTTGTTGATAGAAGAGTATTTTTTGTTTGATTTTTTTATCAATATATTGTATTTTTAAATAAATTTTTCAAAAATTCTATTTTAGGAAAGTTTTTATTTTTGTAGAGAAATATTGTACATTTGGGATTGTGGTTTAGAAATTAGGACAACAAGAATTCTTGTTGATAGAAGAGTATTTTGTTTGATTTTTTTATCAATATATTGTATTTTTTAAATAATTTTTTCAAAAATTCTATTTTAGGAAAGTTTTCATTTTTGTAGATAAATATTGTACATTTGGGATGTGGTTTAGAAATTAGGACAACAAGAATTCTTGTTGATAGAAGAGTATTTGTTTGATTTTTTTTATCAATATATTGTATTTTTTAAATAATTTATTCAAAAATTCTATTTTAGGAAAGTTTTCATTTTTATAGATAAATATTGTAGATTTGGGGTTGTGATTTATAAACTATGATAAGAAAAACTTTTGTTGATAGAAGAGTACTCTTTTAGATTTTTTGATCAAAAGGTTGTATTTTAAATAAAATTCTCAAAAATTCTATTTTAGGAAAGTTTTTATTTTTGTAGAGAAATATTGTAGATTTGGGGTTGTGGTTTAGAGATTAGGACAACAAGAATTTTTTGTTGATAGAAGAGTATTTTGTTTGATTTTTTTATCAATATATTGATTTTTTAAATAAATTTTCAAAAATTCTATTTTAGGAAAGTTTTCATTTTTATAGATAAATATTGTAGATTTGGGGTTGTGATTTATAAACTAGGATAAGAAAAACTTTTGTTGATAGAGAAGTATTCTTTTAGATTTTTTTTATCAATAGGTTGTATTTTAAAAATAAAATTCTCAAAAATTCTATTTTAGGAAAATTTTCATTTTTGTAAATAAAAATTGTAGATTTGGGGTTGTGATTTATAAACTAGGATAAGAAAAACATTTGTTGATAGAAGAGTATTCTTTTAGATTTTTTTTATCAATAGGTTGTATTTTAAAAATAAAATTCTCAAAAATTCTATTTTAGGAAAGTTTTCATTTTTATAGATAAATATTGTAGATTTGGGGTTTTGATTTATAAATTAGGATAAGAAAAAATTTTGTTGATAGAAGAGTACTCTTTTAGATTTTTTGATCAAAAGGTTGTATTTTAAAAATAAAATTCTCAAAAATTCTATTTTAGGAAAGTTTTTATTTTTTGTAGAGAAATATTGTACATTTGGGATTGTGGTTTAGAAATTAGGACAACAAGAATTCTTGTTGATAGAAGAGTATTTTGTTTGATTTTTTTATCAATATATTGTATTTTTAAATAATTTTTTCAAAAATTCTATTTTAGGAAAGTTTTCATTTTTGTAGATAAATATTGTACATTTGGGATTGTGGTTTAGAAATTAGGACAACAAGAATTCTTGTTGATAGAAGAGTATTTTGTTTGATTTTTTTTATCAATATATTGTATTTTTTAAATAATTTATTCAAAAATTCTATTTTAGGAAAGTTTTCATTTTTATAGATAAATATTGTAGATTTGGGGTTGTGATTTATAAACTATGATAAGAAAAACTTTTGTTGGTAGAAGAGTACTCTTTTAGATTTTTTGATCAAAAGGTTGTATTTTAAAAATAAAATTCTCAAAAATTCTATTTTAGGAATGTTTTCATTTTTGTAGAGAAATATTGTACATTTGGGGTTGTGGTTTAGAGATTAGGACAACAAGAATTTTTGTTGATACAAGAGTATTTTGTTTGATTTTTTATCAATATATTGTATTTTTTAAATAAATTTTTCAAAAATTCTATTTTAGGAAAGTTTTCATTTTTATAGATAAATATTGTAGATTTGGGTTGTGATTTATAAACTAGGATAAGAAAACTTTTGTTGATAGAGGAGTATTCTTTTAGATTTTTTTATCAATAGGTTGTATTTTAAAAATAAAATTCTCAAAAATTCTATTTTAGGAAAGTTTTCATTTTTGTAGATAAATATTGTAGATTTGGGTTGTGGTTTAGAAATAGGACAACAAGAATTTTGTTGATAGAAGAGTATTTTGTTTGATTTTTTTATCAATATATTGTATTTTTAAATAAATTTTTCAAAAATTCTATTTTAGAAAGTTTTCATTTTTATAGATAAATATTGTAGATTTGGGGTTGTGATTTATAAACTAGATAAGAAAAACTTTTGTTGATAGAAGAGTACTCTTTTAGATTTTTTGATCAAAGGTTGTATTTTAAAAATAAAATTCTCAAAAATTCTATTTTAGGAAAGTTTTTATTTTTGTAGAGAAATATTGTAGATTTGGGGTTGTGGTTTAGAGATTAGGACAACAAAATTTTTGTTGATAGAAGAGTATTTTGTTTGATTTTTTATCAATATATTGTATTTTTAAATAAATTTTTCAAAAATTCTATTTTAGGAAAGTTTTCATTTTTAGATAAATATTGTAGATTTGGGGTTGTGATTTATAAACTAGGATAAGAAAAACTTTTGTTGATAGAGGAGTATTCTTTTAGATTTTTTTTATCAATAGGTTGTATTTTAAAAATAAAATTCTCAAAAATTCTATTTTAGGAAAGTTTTTATTTTTTGTAGAGAAATATTGTACATTTGGGATTGTGGTTTAGAAATTAGGACAACAAGAATTCTTGTTGATAGAAGAGTATTTTGTTTGATTTTTTTATCAATATATTGTATTTTTTAAATAAATTTTTCAAAAATTCTATTTTAGATAAGTTTTCATTTTTATAGATAAATATTATAGATTTGGGGTTGTGATTTATAAAGTAGGATAAGAAAAACTTTTGTTGATAGAAGAATAATCTTTTTGATTTTTTTATCAATAGGTTGTATTTTAAAAATAAAATTCTCAAAAATTCTATTTTAGAAAAGTTTTCATTTTTGTAGAGAAATATTGTAGATTTGGGGTTGTGGTTTAGAGATTAGGACAACAAGAATTTTTGTTGTTAAAAGAGTATTTTGTTTGATTTTTTATCAATATATTGTATTTTTTAATTAAATTTTTCAAAATTTCTATTTTAGGAAAGTTTTCATTTTTGTAGATAAATATTGTAGATTTGGGGTTGTGATTTATAAATTAGGATATGAAAAAATTTTGTTGATAGAAGATGATTCTTTTAGATTTTTTATCAATAGGTTGTATTTTAAAAATAAAATTTTTCAAAATTCTATTTTAGGAAAGTTTTCATTTTTATAGATAAATATTGTAGATTTGGGGTTGTGATTTATAAATTAGGATAAGAAAAAATTTGTTGATAGAAGAGTACTCTTTTAGATTTTTTGATCAATAGGTTGTATTTTAAAAATAAAATTCTCAAAAATTCTATTTTAGGAAAGTTTTCATTTTTGTAGAGAAATATTGTACATTTGGGATTGTGGTTTAGAAATTAGGACAACAAGAATTCTTGTTGATAGAAGATTTTTGTTTGATTTTTTTATCAATATATTGTATTTTTTAAATATATTTTTCAAAAATTCTATTTTAGGAAAGTTTTCATTTTTATATAGATAATATTGTAGATTTGGGGTTGTGATTTATAAACTAGGATAAGAAAAACTTTTTGTTGATAGAAGAGTATTTTTTTTAGATTTTTTATCAATAGGTTGTATTTTAAAAATAAAATTCTCAAAAATTCTATTTTAGGAAAGTTTTCATTTTTGTAGAGAAATATTTTAGATTTGGGGTTGTGGTTTAGAGATTAGGACAACAAAAATTTTTGTTGGTAGAAGAGTATTTTTGTTTGATTTTTTTATCAATATATTGTATTTTTTTAAATAAAATTTTCAAAAATTCTATTTTAGGAAAGTTTTCATTTTTATAGATAAATATTGTAGATTTGGGGTTGTGATTTATAAACTAGGATAAGAAAAATTTTGTTGATAGAAGAGTATTCTTTTAGATTTTTTGATCAAAGGTTGTATTTTAAAAATAAAATTCTCAAAAATTCTATTTTAGGAAAGTTTTTATTTTTGTAGAGAAATATTGTAGATTTGGGGTTGTGGTTTAGAGATTAGGACAACAAGAATTTTGTTGATAGAAGAGTATTTGTTTGATTTTTTATCAATATATTGTATTTTTTAAATAAATTTTCAAAAATTCTATTTTAGGAAAGTTTTCATTTTTATAGATAAATATTGTAGATTTGGGGTTGTGATTTATAAATTAGAATAAGAAAAACTTTTGTTGATAGAAGAGCATTCTTTTAGATTTTTGGATCAATAGGTTGTATTTTAAAAATAAAATTTTTCAAAAATTCTATTTTAGGAAAGTTTTCATTTTTGTAGATAAATATTGTAGATTTGGGGTTGTGATTTATAAATTAGGATAAGAAAAACTTTTGTTGATAGAAGAGTATTCTTTTAGATTTTTTGATCAATAGGTTGTATTTTAAAAATAAAATTTATCAAAAATTCTATTTTAGGAATGTTTTCATTTTTGTAGATAAATATTGTAGATTTGGGGTTGTGATTTATAAATTAGGATAAGAAAAACTTTTTTTGATAGAAGAGTATTCTTTTAGATTTTTTGATCAATAGGTTGTATTTTAAAAATAAAATTCTCAAAAATTCTATTTTAGGAAAGTTTTCATTTTTGTAGATAAATATTGTAGATTTGGGGTTGTGGTTTAGAGATTAGGACAACAAGAATTTTTGTTGGATAGAAGAGTATTTTGTTTGATTTTTTATCAGATATTTGTATTTTTAAATAAAATTTTCAAAAATTCTATTTTAGGAAAGTTTTCATTTTTTTAGATAAATATTGTAGATTGGGGTTGTGATTTATAAACTAGGATAAGAAAAAATTTGTTGATAGAAGAGTATTCTTTTAGATTTTTTATCAATAGGTTGTATTTTAAAAATAAAATTCTCAAAAATTCTATTTTAGGAAAGTTTTCATTTTTATAGATAAATATTGTAGATTTGGGGTTGTGATTTATAAATTAGGATAAGAAAAAATTTTGTTGATAGAAGAGTACTCTTTTAGATTTTTTGATCAAAAGGTTGTATTTTAAAAATAAAATTCTCAAAAATTCTATTTTAGGAAAGTTTTTATTTTTGTGGAGAAATATGATAGATTTGGGGTTGTGGTTTAGAGATTAAGACAACAAGAATTTTTGTTGATAGAAGAGTATTTTGTTTGATTTTTTATCAATATATTGTATTTTTTAAATAAATTTTTCAAAAATTCTATTTTAGGAAAGTTTTCATTTTTATAGATAAATATTGTAGATTTGGGGTTGTGATTTATAAACTATGATAAGAAAAAAATTTGTTGATAAAAGAGTATTCTTTTAGATTTTTTTTATCAATAGGTTGTATTTTAAAAATAAAATTCTCAAAAATTCTATTTTAGGAAAAATTTCATTTTTGTAGAGAAATATTGTAGATTTGGGGTTGTGGTTTAGAGATTAGGACAACAAGAATTTTGTTGATAGAATAGTATTTTGTTTGATTTTTTTAACAATATATTGTATTTTTTAAATAAATTTTTCAAAATTCTATTTTTTGAAAGTTTTCATTTTTATAGATAAATATTGTAGATTTGGGGTTGTGATTTATAAATTAGGATAATTAAAACTTTTGTTGATAGAAGAGCATTCTTTTAGATTTTTGGACCAATAGGCTGTATTTTAAAAATAAAATTTTTCAAAAATTCTATTTTAGGAAAGTTTTCATTTTTGTAGATAAATATTGTAGATTTGGGGTTGTGATTTATAAATTCGGATAAGAAAAACTTTTGTTGATAGAAGAGTATTCTTTTAGCTTTTTTGATCAATAGGTTGTATTTTAAAAATAAAATTCTCAAAAATTCTATTTTAGGAAAGTTTTCATTTTTGTGGAAAAATATTGTACATTTGGGATTGTGGTTTAGAGCTTAGGACAACAAGATATTTTGTTGATAGAAGAGTATTTTGTTTGATTTTTTTATCAATATATTGTATTTTTTAAATAAAATTTTCAAAAATTCTATTTTAGGAAAGTTTTCAATTTTAGATAAATATTGTATATTTGGGGTTGTGATTTATAAACTAGGATAAGAAAAAATTTTGTTGATAGAAGAGTATTCTTTTATATTTTTTTATCAATAGGTTGTATTTTAAAAATAAAAAATTCTATTTTAGGAAAGTTTTCATTTTTGTAGATAAATATTGTAGATTTGGGGTTGTGATTTATAAACTAGGATAAGAAAAATTTTTGTTGATAGAAGAGTATTCTTATAGATTTTTTTTATCAATAGGTTGTATTTTAAAAATAAAATTCTCCAAAATTCTATTTTAGGAAAGTTTTCATTTTTGTAGAGAAATATTGTAGATTTGGGGTTGTGGTTTAGAGATTAGGACAACAAGAAATTTTGTTGATAGAAGAGTATTTTGTTTGATTTTTTTATCAATATATTGTATTTTTTAAATAAAATTTTCAAAAAATCTATTTTAGGAAAGTTTTCATTTTAATAGATAAATATTGTAGATTTGAGGTTGTGATTTATAAATTAGGATAAGAAAAACTTTTGTTGATAGAAGAGTATTCTTTTAGATTTTTTGATCAATAGGTTGTATTTTAAAAATAAAATTTTCCAAAAATTCTACTTTAGGAAAGTTTTCATTTTTGTAGATAAATATTGTAGATTTGGGGTTGTGATTTATAAATTAGGATAAGAAAAACTATTGTTGATAGAAGAGTATTCTTTTTAGATTTTTTGATTATTAGGTTGCATTTTAAAAATAAAATTCTCAAAAATTCTATTTTAGGAAAGTTTTCATTTTTGTAGAGAAATATTGTAGATTTGAAGTTGTGGTTTAGAGATTAGGACAACAAGAATTTTTGTTGGCAGAAGAGTATTTTGTTTGATTTTTTTATCAATATATTGTATTTTTTAAATAAATTTTTCAAAAATTCTATTTTAGGAAAGTTTTCATTTTTATAGATAAATATTGTAGATTTGGGGTTGTGATTTATAAATTAGGATAAGAAAAACTTTTGTTGATAGAAGAGTATTCTTTTAGATTTTTTGATCAATAGGTTGTATTTTAAAAATAAAATTTTTCAAAAATTCTATTTTAGGAAATTTTTCATTTTTGTAGATAAATATTGTAGATTTGGGGTTGTGATTTCTAAATTAGGATAAGAAAAACTTTTGTTGATAGAAGAGTATTTTTTAGATTTTTTTATCAATAGGTTGTATTTTAAAAATAAAATTCTCAACAATTCTATTTTAGGAAAGTTTTCATTTTTGTGGAAAAATATTGTACATTTGGGATTGTGGTTTAGAGCTTAGGACAACAAGATATTTTGTTGATAGAAGAGTATTTTGTTTGATTTTTTTATCAATATATTGTATTTTTTTTAAAAAAATTCGAAAATTCTATTTTAGGAAAGTTTTCATTTTTATAGATAAATATTGTAGATTTGGGTTGTGATTTATAAACTAGGATAAGAAAACTTTTATATTTTTTTATCAATAGGTTGTATTTTAAAAATAAACAATTCTATTTTAGGAAAGTTTTCATTTTTGTAGATAAATATTGTAGATTTGGGGTTGTGATTTATAAACTAGGATAAGAAAACCTTTTGTTGATAGAAGAGTATTCTTTTAGATTTTTTTTTCAATAGGTTGTATTTTAAAAATAAAATTCTCAAAAATTCTATTTTAGGAAAGTTTTCATTTTTGTAGAGAAATATTGTACATTTGGGATTGTGGTTTAGAGATTAGGACAACAAAAAATTTTGTTGATAGAAGAGTATTTTGTTTGATTTTTTTTATCAATATATTGTATTTTTCAAATAAATTTAACAAAAATTCTATTTTAGGAAAGTTTTCATTTTTATAGATAAATATTGTAGATTTGGGGTTGTGATTAATAAATTAGGATAAGAAAAACTTTTGTTGATGGAAGAGTATTCTTTTAGATTTTTTTTATCAATAGGTTGTATTTAAAAATAAAAAATTTCAAAAATTCTATTTTAGGAAAGTTTTCATTTTTGTAGATAAATATTGTAGATTTGGGGTTTTGATTTATAAACTTGGATAAGAAAAACTTTTGTTGATAGAAGACTATTCTTTTAGATTTTTTTATCAATAGGTTGTATTTTAAAAATAAAATTCTCAAAAATTCTATTTTAGGAAAGTTTTCATTTTGTAGAGAAATATTGTACATTTGGGATTGTGGTTTAGAAATTAGGACAAGAAGAATTTTTGTTGATAGAAGAGTCATTTGTTTGATTTTTTTATTAATATATTGTATTTTTTAAATAAATTTTTTAAAAATTCTACTTTAGGAAAGTTTTCCTTTTTATAGATAAATATTGTAGATTTGGGGTTGTGATTTATAAACTAGGATAAGAGAAACTTTTGTTGATAGAAGAGTATTCGTTTAGATTTTTTGATCAATAGGTTGTATTTTAAAAATAAAAAATTTCAAAAACTCTATTTTAGGAAAGTTTTCATTTTTGTAGATAAATATTGTAGATTTGGGGTTGTGATTTATAAATTAGGATAAGAAAAACTTTTGTTGATAGAAGAGTATTTTTTTTTGATTTTTTTATCAATATATTGTATTTTTAAATAATTTTTTTAAAAATTCTATTTTAGGAAAGTTTTCGTTTTAATAGATAAATATTGTAGATTTGGGGTTGTGATTTATAAACTAGGATAAGAAAAACATTTGGGGTTAGAAGAGTATTCTTTTAGATTTTTTTATCAATAGGTTGTATTTTAAAAATAAAATTCTCAAAAATTTTATTTTAGGAAAGTTTTCATTTTTGTAGAGAAATATTGTACATTTGGGATTGTGGTTTAGAAATTAGGACAACAAGAATTTTTGTTGATATAAGTGTATTTTGTTTGATTTTTTTATTAATATATTGTATTTTTGAAATAAATTTTTCAAAAATTCAATTTTAGGAAAGTTTTCATTTTTATAGATAAATATTGTAGATTTGAGGTTGTGATTTATAAACTAGGATAAGAAAAACTTTTGTTGATAGAAGAGTATTCTTTTAGATTTTTTTATCAATAGATTGTATTTTAAAAATAAAATTCTCAAAAATTCTATTTTAGGAAAGTTTTCATTTTTGTAGAGAAATATTGTACATTTGGGATTGTGGTTTAGAGATTAGGACAACAAGAATTTTTGTTGATAGAATAGTATTTTGTTTGATTTTTTTATCAATATATTGTATTTTTTTAAATAAATTTTTCAAAAATTCTATTTTAGGAAAGTTTTCATTTTTATAGATAAATATTGTAGATTTGGGGTTATGATTTATAAACTAGGATAAGAAAAACTTTTGTTGATGGAAGAGTATTCTTTTAGATTTTTTAATCAATAGGTTGTATTTTAAAAATAATATTTTAAAAATAATATTTTAGGAAAGTTTTCATTTCTGTAGAGAAATATTGTATATTTGGGATTGTGGTTTAGAGCTTAGGACAACAGGAATTTTTGTTGATAGAAGAGTCATTTGTTTGATTTTTTTTATCAATATATTGTATTTTTTAAATAAAATTTTCAAAAATTCTATTTTAGGAAAGTTTTTCATTTTTATTGATAAATATTGTAGATTTGGGGTTGTGATTTATAAATTAGGATAAGAAAAACTTTTGTTGATAGAAGAGTATTCTTTTAGATTTTTTGATCAAAAGGTTGTATTTTAAAAATAAAATTTTCAAAAATTCTAGTTTAAGAAAGTTTTTATTTTTGTAGAGAAATATTGTACATTTGGGATTGTGGTTTAGAGCTTAGGACAACATGAATTTTTGTTGATAGAAGAGTATTTTGTTTGCTTTTTTTCTCAATATATTGTATTTCTTAAATAAAATTTTCAAAAATTCTATTTTAGGAAAATTTTCATTTTTGTAGAGAAATATTGTACATTTGGAATTGTGGTTTAGAGATTAGGACAACAAGAATTTTTGTTGATAGAAGAGTATTTTGTTTGATTTTTTAATTAAAAAAACAAGATTTTTTGTTGATAGGTGAGTATTCGTTTACAATTTTTGATCAATATGTTTTATTTTTAAAAAAAAGTTCAAGAATTTAATTTTTGAAAAAATTTCATTTATAGATAAATATTGTAGATTTGTAGTTGTGATTTAGAAATTAGGGTAACAAAAAATTTTGTTGATGATAATTATTTTTTTAGATTTTTTTGATCAATAGTTTAAAATTTTAAAATAAAATTCTCAAATATTCTTTTTAAGGACATTTTTCATTTTTATAAAGAAATTATGTAGATATGAGGTTGTGATTTAGAAATTATGATAACAAAAAAAAAATTTGTTGATAAATTAGTATTTTTTTTAGATTTTTTTGATCAAATTGTTGTATTTTTTTAGATAAAATTCATTTTATACCAGACAGCTAGTGGTGGATTAGTGTTTGGTGTCACTGTCCAAGGTGGGGGAACCGCGTGGCATTGTTTAAGTCTTACTCGTGAGTTTACACTCATCAAAGTTCATATAAAACACCAACAGAGTCGTGCTTTTGAGTCAAGAGTAAAACATAGGACTCTCTCTCGCATTTTCTTCTCTGGTCGACGATGATGTCCAGGCTACGACTGTATCTATGTCTGATCCTAACTGTATGGTTCTTGTGTATCATCTGTTCGGTTCATGTGGTTAGAGCTCAAAACCGTACTGGGGCCTCTACTCATCCCAACGAAGGTCTGTCTGTCTTCTTTCTCTTTCAAACAGTTTGGCAAAAAAGTACAGTACGCTGTAGCTAAGTTTGTGGATGCTAAAGATTTTCTGTTGTTTCATATATTATATATATTTGTGATTATTAATTTTGAGCAAAGTTAAATAACTAAAAATTCAATAATTTAATTATTTTTAAAGTTAAGAATTTATTACTATGAATAAAAAAATTATTTTATGTGAAACACTTTTAGTTTGTAATTTAATTTGTAGTTCTTTTTCAAAGTGAATGATATAATCATGTTTTTGGACTGATGATTTTGGTTTGGTTCTGATTGGAAAACATTTGTAAATAGAGGCTTTTAATTGCTAAAAAAAATGAGGCTTTTAATTGGTTTATATTTTATTGTTGTTAGCCTAATAAAAAATAATTATAGATAGAGAAAAGTGTAAATAAGTATTTAATTGATTTTAAAATTAATAAATATATAAACAGCGCGTGCATTGAACTCCATCTTCGCGAAATGGAAGATTCATGCGCCGAGGGAATGGAACATCAGCGGCGAGCTTTGCTCCGGCGCGGCCATAGACGACGGTGTCACCATCGACAGTCGTGCATATAACCCTCTGATCAAATGCGACTGTAATTTCGTCAACTCCACAATATGCCGCATCACTGCACTGTAATTTTCGTGCACACCAACTGTTCGATGCATTCTCCCACTGAGAAATCACTAAATGTGACAGATATGCTTTTTGTCTCAAAACTTGAAAAAGAACTCATTTTTAATGTTTTCTCAGGAAGGTTTATGCGATAGATGTTGTAGGAACTATACCTGAAGAGCTCTGGACTTTGGAATACCTCACAAACCTGTATGCTTTTTACTTCTCACTATACAGATTCATCAAAACAGAGCAAACACACTCACTGAGACTCAAAGTTCACATCTTTCATCTTTTTTTCAGGAACTTGGGTCAAAACTATCTGACAGGACCATTGTCTCGTGCAATTGGAAACCTGACGAGAATGGAATGGCTGTAAGGGTGTGAGACACTTTCTTTTAATAATGAACCTTTTTACAAACGTTTTTCTTGTCTCTCACGTAGGACTTTTGGGATCAATGCGTTGTCTGGCCCTATCCCTAAGGAAATTGGTTTGCTTAGAGAGTTAAAATCGCTGTAAGCTTATGGTGCTTCTTGATTTTTCTTTGAAATATGATCATGTATTTACAATGCTTCTAAAGGATTTTGATGGTTCCTTCTTATATATATATATTTTATGCAGTGCTGTTAGTTCAAATAACTTTTCCGGTTCTATCCCAGCTGAGATTGGGAGTTGTACAAAGCTACAACAAATGTGAGTGTACCTGTGTAATGCTTATGTTATTTATATAGATATACAACCTTGACCTTCGAGATCATTCAGTGTTCACCGTCTCTAAAGTATATGTATATTTAAGAATCTCTTACATCTATTGCAGCTACATAGATAGTTCTGGACTCAGTGGGGAAATACCCTTGTCATTTGCTAATCTTGTGGATCTGCAAGTTGTGTAAGATATATTGAATTCAAATCTAAGCTTTATCATTAGATGTCTGCAGCTATATATGACTTCACATTTTTTGGGTCTTAGGGATGATTTTTTTCTTAATGTTGTATCAGTTGGATGATGGATCTGGAAGTTACAGGTCGGATACCAGACTTTATAGGAAACTGGACCAAACTTGTTTCCTTGTAAGAAGAGTTCTTTTCTACAGAGTTTTACATAGTGAACTTGTTCCATTGCTCTTGTTTTAATATTATATGTTAATTTTACTGTGTGTTGAAAAACTATTCACTGCATTTGAATTTGGGATTAAACGATGGGTTCTTGTTTTACTGCAGGAGAATTCTCGGAACTGGTTTGAGTGGTCCGATACCGTCGTCATTTTCTAACTTAGCTTCTCTGACAGAACTGTACGTGTTGCATTGTTTGTCATAATCTTTATTGTCTACGGTTTCTCATCTTTTGCTTTGTCACATATTTATATCCTAAATGTAGGAGGCTAGGTGATATATCTAATGGAAGCTCTTCTCTTGAATTCATCAAAACCATGAAATCTCTAAGTATATTGTAAGGCAGCTTCGATTTGGATTCACTCGAATTTCATTATCAGATTAATTTACTGTTGAATAGTTTATCTCCCCTTCGTGTATTTAGCGTTGATGATTTATGTTGTAGAGTATTGAGGAACAGCAATCTTGAAGGGACAATACCCTCTAACATTGGAGAATACTCAAGTTTGCTACAAGTGTAAGTACATACATCAATGAGACTGTTTCATCAATATGGTGTGAAAGCTGTTTTAGGGTCTTTTCTGTAAAAATCGTGAGACACCACTAATATGAAATGATCTTAAAATTGGTGATAACCAAATTTTTATTTTCTTTTCGGTCATTCCTTAACCATGTCTATTTTCCAGTGATTTAAGCTTCAACAAACTACATGGACCAATACCGACTTCACTTTTCAACTTAAGTCGACTTAGTCACTTGTAAGATGATATATTTTCTGATTATTTTTGGTCTTTTTTCAAAACCCTAGTAATTGTTTGAAACAAATGCTTCTTCATATTAGGTTTCTGGGAAACAACAAGTTGATTGGTTCCTTGCCCACTCAAAAGAGCCAGTCTTTGAAAAATATGTGAGTGACAAAATCTTTTGTAAATGTTTCATCTTTGAAAGCCACAGCGTGTCCCCTAATGCTGGGCACTTATTCAAGTTGAATCACGTTCCACTCTTGGTGGCATGGAAGACTTGCCAATATAATCAGGAAGCTGTTATGGAATGTATAAAATTTTGTGTAGATCCTAATTGTTGTTCTTTATACTTACAGAGATGTGTCGTACAATAATTTGTCTGGAAGTCTTCCTTCATGGGTCAGCTTACCAAACTTGAAACTGTAAGTAAACAAAACACTATAAGAAAGCTGACTTTTTGTAGGAAATATTTATTATGATCAATGTTAGGGAACAATAATAATCAAAACTGTATGCTATTTGTGCAGCAACCTAGTCGCTAACAACTTCACACTGAAAGGTCTTAACAAGAGGTGATTATCTTGAATCTGTTCTTGTTGGTGATTGAAATTTCTAATACGTATAAACGACTTATCTTTTCGTTCTTAAATTTTCTTTTTCTTTTTTTTGTTAAAAGAGTTTTACCAGGACTGAAATGCATGCAGAAGAACTTCCCATGCAATAGGGGAAAAGGCATCTGTAAGTATAACAAAGAGATATCTTCACAACCGTTATTCTTTGTGTGCATTTACGCTATTATAAAAACAAATTGTTTATTGTTTCTCTATTGAATGCTGGTATAGATTCTGACTTTTCGATCAACTGCGGAGGGCCAGAGATAAGGTCTGTTAGCGGAGCACTATTTGAGAAGGAGGACGAGGATCTTGGACCAGCTTCGTTCTTCGTGAGTGCTTCTCAGAGATGGGCAGCCAGTAGCGTAGGACTTTTTGCCGGAAGCAGCAATAATATATACATAGCTACTTCACAATCACAATTCGTCAACACTTTGGACTCGGAGCTTTTTCAGTCAGCAAGACTCTCTGCATCTTCCCTAAGGTATTACGGGTTGGGGCTAGAAAATGGAGGCTATACAGTGACAATTCAGTTTGCTGAAATACAAATGATAGGTTCCAACACTTGGAGAGGTGTTGCAAGAAGAAGATTTGACATTTATGTCCAGGTCTGCACCGCTTGATCGAGCTTTCCTCTTCACAAGTTAATGTTTTTGTGTACTGATCTTCTTCTTCCTAATTTGGTTCCAGGGAAAACTTGTTGAAAAGGATTTCGATGTACGGGGAACAGCTGGTGGCTCTAATCTTAGAGCTGTTCAGAGAGAATATAAAGCAAATGTATCAGAAAATTACCTCGAAGTTCATCTTTTCTGGGCTGGAAAAGGGACATGCTGTATTCCGATTCAGGGGGCTTATGGGCCATTAGTATCAGCCGTTAGTGCAACACCAGGTAACACAAATGACAATTTATTTTTTTTCCTTAATTTTCACTATCTCCTGATGGTGTTAAGTGGTTCCTTTACACATTGCTGTGCAGATTTTACTCCAACTGTGGTTAATATACCGCCATCAAAGGGAAAGAACAGGACTGGTACTATTGTTAGTGTCTGATACTCTTTTTACTAAGGCTAAGACTGGCGTCAGAGGCTTTGCCGTTGATATCTCATCTTCTAATATACACAATCATAGTGTTGTTCTTCGGGTTTATGCATTTTCTGTTTAACCTTTGGGTTGTTGAGCTGGTGTTCATCTGTAGCTCGTTGTAATCGGATTATTGGTGTTATTTTTCTACAAATTAATATGAATATAGCCTTTATTAGTTCGGTGTTGTGTTCATAATAGTGTCATTGTTGGCGTAGGATCTTTGCGGGTGTACTTCATGCTTCTGCCTAGCTAAAAGTACTCATTGTGCACTTGTTATTGATTTGGATGCTACAGGGGATAAGAGCTTACATCTCTTTGATTGGTTAAGCGAAAATCTAGTGTGATCCTTTGTGCATTTATGGTGTATAGGCGTGGAATTTACACAAGAAAAAGCTGTGAAGTCGATCTAATAGATGATGAGCTAAGTGAATTCAACATGGAAAGAAGTGAAACGCATGATTAGCATTGCTCTGCTATGTCACACAGTCATCTCCTGTCTTGAGACCACCAGTGTCAGGAGCGCCACTATACCTTTTCAGTGGCTTTCAAACCGAAGACACAGGCACTTCTGGCTCCGAGACACCGACTTTGAGCACATGCATAACATTTATGGAGTCAATAAATGGGTCGGCTATAGAGTTCAAAGAGAGTGCTTTAGTTTGACATCATCAAGATGCTGATCTAGATTCTAGACTCTGGATCATGCCAAGCTAAGGAGCTTCTAATCCGGCCAGAGGTTTTCACCTTTTCTTTTGATTAAATTTAGTGGTGGGTTCAACTCACTTGAGGTCGTAGTCGAAGAGGGGTCCAACTAGTTCAAGTGTCCATGTGAAAGCCAACCAGAAAGAGTAATTGTTGTTTAGTGATTATGTCATTTCATTGCCCATTTATTTCCCCCCAATGATGGACTCGTTTTTATTATCTTCGACGGTCGTCGTGGCTCGCATGATTATAATCCCACCGCTCTTTATTGTACTTTCTTTGCCAACTCAATGGATGATAAGGTTTAGTCCACATATCGCTCAACTTGCTCAATCCAGCCCATGAGGCTCACCTCTCACCAACCTATCAGCTCTCTCTCTCTCTCTCACTTCCAATAATTTGTTCGAGTTTTGTTTCTATCAATTTAAATTATAATGCAAAAATAATAATTAGGAAAATTAACAAATCAATTTCTTGGTTATCTGTCTTTCTTCATTTCCTTTGAAAATTTAAGAAAACAAAATATGTTTTGTCACAAAAAAAATACTATATTATTAAGTTCTTGAAATCAGTTTTTTAAAGCTAAATAGGAACAGATGAAGTTATATGAAACAACAAAAATCTCGTGTATTTTTCTAGACAATATGTATGGCAGTATGGGTATTATCTTTAATATAGATCTGTTTGATGCTAAAATTACTAAAAGACATTATAAGAGACTTAATATCATCATCTAGCTTACAAAATGCAATATTTCCTATAAAAACAAAAGTCTCTTTCAAACTCTTCTTTTCTCGAGTTAAAGTGATTTTATCAAATAAAGATTAAAAGGGACCGTTTTTCACCTTCTTTCCCGTTTCTCTTTATTTTGCTTTTACATTTTTTTCCATTTACAAAAAATTATTTTTCTTCTAAAAGATACTATCATCTTTTTGTTTCTTCTTGTTGTTTACTTTATGCTGGTTCCAACTACTCTTAGAAGTAAATAAATTGACAACTCCAAGAATCAACATCAAAAGCTGCGATAATCTAATGAATACCTACTTATACATCCATTTTATTAGTAATGAATGACATATTAAGGTGCATCAAATCACGTTCGACTTGAAAAATACATTGTTTCACTATATACAAGTAGATGAGTAGATAAGGCAGCGCGAAACAAGGATCATGGTGCGAGAATATATGCACTGTTTGACTGTAGTCGTAACTCGTATCTTGTCTAATTACTACTTTACCTTCTCTTAATCTCATTAATTAATTGTGTGTGTGTGTGTCGAGATGTCATTAGTTAACTGAATATAAAAATAAACGAGTAAAGGAGACATACACACTTCGTACATAGGCTAAAAGGATATTACTTGACACGCGATTTCAAGTCATTGGATACTTCCTTTGTCGAGGTAGTGGCGATTCCGTAGAGCAATTTAAAAAATTAAAGAACAAAATATTTTTCATATTTCATGTTTCTACTATATTGTGCACGAAATGTTGTTATGTTCACCACTCTTTTGTGGTGTTATTGGTTAGTGATTATAAAACTAAACATGATTAGCAGTAGTGATGATTAGTAAAATTGTCAAGTGGTTAGTGATTTTTTTTTTGCAGTGAACATTTAAACAACTTCTATATATGATTTTGAACATGGTTAAATAAAGAAAGATATGACTTGTGCTCTAAATATATCATCTAACACGAATAAATAAAAGCTTCAGACCAAAACTCCTTTCTTACTAAAGAATATAATCTTTCCCACCAAAAACAGTATGTTTAAATATTTTTAATGTTTGTACGTACTCTTTTGATGTTAGAATATATTCCATAACACAATCTGGCATGGGAAAGCTGATTTCATGCATAAAGTATCAAGTTATATAACTATATTTCTATCACCAGAATATAGTTGGGAATTCATTCTTCTAAAATCAGAAAGTTTTATGTTTTCATATTAGGCAATGTTTTCAGATCCAATCTAGACACGTCTTGAACCAGTTAATTCGATGATGTGCTATATTTGGATTTAAACAAAAATATATATTAATTTAAAACCTAAAAAAAATATTTAAAAGTTCTTTAAAATTACGATTTGAATATTTGTTGAAAATAAAAGTGATAATTATTTACAATAATATTTTAGATTTTATTTAAAAAATAATAATTAAAAAAATTGATATGTGATTTTTAAATTTTAATGAAAATTTTGATAAAACACTTAAAAAACAAAGCAGGGATAAAAATAGATAATGTGATTAGTTATTAGTTATGCTTAACAACATTGATAAGGTCAGTAGCAAACAAGAAAATAAACTAATCACCAACCCATCAACAATCTTAATTTAATTAGGAAAAAATAGAATAAAAATCACATGACCACTCTCTTTCTCTTTTCTCACTACCTTTCACACACTGAGTGTCTTTCACTCCTTTTATGCATATGAACAAAACAAACTCTGCAAAAGCCTCTCTGTTTCCTCTTTTCTTACTCTCTCCTTGGCCGACAAACCTGAAGAAGAGTCTATTCTCCTCACTCTCCTTATTCAAATCTTCACATTGTCCCTCTGCTTCTCCCCAGAAGATCCTCTATATGAACTAGGGTCTTTGCTTCTTCTTCTTCTCCAGTTTACTTACTTACTTGAATCGAATCAATGGGTAGAGACTTTCTGCTTCTGGGTACTCTCATTCTCCTCCTCTCTGGGTTTGTATCCTCAGCTCCTTCAGCTAACTCTCCAGCAAGTAAGTCTCCCCTCATTCCCTTTT
This sequence comes from Brassica rapa, assembly GCF_000309985.2. Lineage (NCBI taxonomy): Eukaryota > Viridiplantae > Streptophyta > Magnoliopsida > Brassicales > Brassicaceae > Brassica > Brassica rapa. The sequence goes on along the minus strand of NC_024801.2, from coordinate 24,825,158 downwards.
CGATTTCATCTTCCCATATCTCAAAGTCTCTTCCTTTTCGCAGAGATTATCAATGGGTTCATCTCAAATCACGGCTCGTCACTCATGAAATGGATATGGTCACTCAAATCCACCACCACCAAAACAAGTTCGTTCTTCCCTTTCCGATCATAAAGTCTTTACCTTTACTCTTTTTGATGGGATGGTTTCTCTGTATTTGAATTTTCCCAGCAATTGCGACGAGATCGATGGTGAAATTCGAGGATGGGTATTCAGTGGAAACAGTCTTCGACGGAAGCAAACTCGGCATCGAACCTTATTCCGTTGAGGTCTTGCCTAACGGAGAGCTGCTTGTTCTTGATTCTGAGAACAGTAACATCTACAAGATCTCATCTTCTCTTTCCCTATGTAAGTATCAGACTTTCAAAGTCACTATCTTGAGCAAGTTTGAGATCTCTATGTGAATGAAACGATGATTGTTCTTTGTCTTTACTTAAAACTGAATGCACATGGAATGTTGTACAACTATTTTTAAATGGAGATTTGCTGTATCTTTGTCGTTTCTTTGTCAGTTATGAGTATAGTCTAATAGTACAATGCAGACTTTTTCAAAGATTAGATCTAAACAATTCAAGAATCCAACTGTTTTGCTGAATTATTTGTTTGAAATGTTTTGTATCTGAGTTTTATTTACTGTTGGTAGATAGCAGGCCGAGACTGGTTACTGGCTCCCCTGAAGGATACGCAGGTCACGTTGATGGGAGACTACGTGACGCTAGGCTGAACCATCCCAAGGGTCTTGCCGTTGATGACAGAGGGAACATATATGTAGCTGACACTGTGAATAATGCTATACGGAAGATTAGTGACGGAGGTAAAATAAATAACCATTTTGTATCCTAATTAATTGCATTCCATGGAAGGGTTTGATTGGTAAACTCATTCTATCACATTGTTAGGAGTTACAACAATAGCTGGAGGCAAAACGGCTAGAAACGGAGGACACGTGGATGGACCAAGCGAAGATGCAAAGTTCTCAAATGACTTTGACGTTGTTTATCTTGGAAGCAGCTGTTCCCTCCTCGTCATTGACCGTGGAAACAAAGCCATCAGAGAGATTCAGCTTCATTTCGATGACTGTGCTTATCAGTACGAAAGCGGGTTTCCTCTTGGCATCGCTGTTCTCATAGCTGCAGGCTTCTTTGGTTACATGCTGGCTCTCTTGCAGCGACGGGTTGGTTCCATCGTCTCTTCTCAAAACGTGAGTGTTTTAGATCAAGAAACGTTCGAAGGGGATGCTGATCAAAAGCCTGTGAAGCCATTCAGACCGTCTCTGATTCCAAACGGAGATGAGCAGCTGGTAGAGAAGCAAGATGAAAGCTTCTTGGCATCACTGGGGAACTTAGCTTCAAACGCTTGGGTCACCGTTACAGAGATGCTCAGAAAGAAGCAGCAGACAGCAACAAGCTTTGAGCAGTACCAAACAAAGCAGTCTTCTGCTGCGTTTAGCACATCAACTCCGTGGCCGATCCAAGAGAGCTTTGTGATCCCAGAGGAAGACGAGCCTCCTCCTGTTGAGCATAGGAACCAAACACCGAGAAAGACTTACGCTTTTATGTCTAAAGACGCTGAGAAAATGCAGCAGCTGCGTCAGAGCCGTGCGTTCTACAGTAGCTGGGAAGCTGCTGAGTTCCCAAACCAGCAGCAACAACAGCAACAGCAGAAGCAGCAACAGAAGCAGCAGCATCGAAGGCATTACTCGTCGATCCCACATACTTATTATGAGCAGAACAGTGAGAAGACTAATGAGATAGTCTTTGGGGCGGTCCAAGAAAAGAGCAGTAAGCGTGCGGCTAAGCCTAAGGAGTCTGGAGATCAGATAAATAATAATAATAATAATAATAATAATACTCAGCAGAATCTTCATTACAGAGCTCATTCTGTTAGTTACCCATATGGATACTATCCATATACATAAAAAGTCTTGTGAGTTTATGGTATTATTGAATAAGATCATGCAAGGAGATTACAAATTTTGGGTATAGGTGGGGTGTTAAGATTTATTGTGAGAGATTGGGAGATTTGAAGTACTTAGATGCTGCTCTGGTCTTGTAAGAAAAGTTGCAAACTTTTATTGCATTGAGTAATATATATATATATATATAAATGATCTTTGTGGAATATCGATTGTAATTTCATTTTGGTTTAGTATCTACTCCGGCAAAGAACACAGGAAGGGAGAAGCGAGTCTACTCCGGATGGTTTTATTGGTTTAGTATCTTGCATAAAAATACTTGCATAAAATCACCTTATGCAAGATACTAAATCACTTGCATAAAATCAAACAAACACTTGCATAAAATCAGCTTATGCAAGCTGAGTCTACTCGGGATGCAAACAAACAATTGCATACATCAGCCTTAGTTGCCACTTTCAGATGCACATGATTGCAACCATGACTGGTCCTACTTCTTTAGAGATAAAATACAAAACAATCTATGTATATGTGGTCCCTTACTTCCTACTTTTGTTACTGATATCTTATAGGCAAATAAAATTTCCACAATAATTTTAAACTATACACATGTTTAAAGAGAAACTAATACAAATTATTTTTGATGAGTAGATGAATCATTAATGAGATGAATGTACTTGTTTAAGCAAAATAAATTTGGCAGATTTATTAGTATATGTCCGGTACATACGCGGTAAAATCCTGATTATGTCTTTTCAGATTTTTGGACCACTGTAGTCTTTCTCCTCGAGTGGAAAGCAAGTTGTAACATCTTGACCGAACATGGCTAATGAATCTTCTACGCTCGTTGATTCAGTTTGTAAACTCTATTTCGTATGATAGCGGTGTGTTAATTCTTTGAAAGTTCAAAAAACTTGTTTATTGATTCTATAATTATCACATGTCTTTTTCTTTATTTATTTCGAACTTAAAAAAAATTGTCAGTTGCTATTTTGTATCAAAATATTTATACCATCCAGTGCATAAACAAAATACACTTTTTATTAAACAAACATTTTATTAAATTCTATTATTTTTGAAATATGATAGTAAATTACAGAAATTTAATAATTTGAGTGTATTATATCTTTAAATTCAATTTTAACGTAAAAAAATTAAATATATATTTATGAAAAGTTCAAAAATCAAATTAGTCCACATTAATAGAAACTAAAAATAAATATCTTGGTGATCAAAATAAATTTTAAAAGAATAATTTTACCCTTTTAAAGCTGATGTCAAAGTCTAGCTTATAACCCCCGAGTTCGCAAGCCACATAAGCAAAGATCAAGCATATCCTACACAAAAATAAATAAAGAAACCAAACAAAACAAAACATTTTTGCTTGACTATATTCAATTTTCATATGAATATTTGTTTGTTTTCTTGTATTCAAAGCGTAAACTTAACCAAATTTAGCTCATAACCTGGTCTTAATACCACATTGAAGAGCCACATTGGTATTTATATTAAACAAAATATCAGCTTTGTTTTTTTCTAATTAATTGTTGAACTAAAAATATTTTCAGTACAATAGTCAATAGAATAACATGTTTATTATGTTGATAAATAAATTGATTTGTTCTTGGCGTGACCGAACAAATTATACAATTTTTAATCCAAAGAATTTTTTGTAATATATAAATTGCTTCATCACTTAATGTATGGTCACTTAATTTGACACAAATGGTCAGAGTTCTAAATCCATTTGAAAACCAATTTATATCTAATATATATTCTATTAATTGCGGACATTACCGCATTTACCATTAAATGAACATATTCAGTTATGTATATATATGTCTGTATATTCGAATTTGCATGATATTCAAATCAATGAATTATTGTTTTACATTATGAATGGGTATATAGTCTACATAAGCATCATCAGAAACTCACCGGCCTAGCGTCAGACCTAAATATTTAGGAATTAGGAAGAAATTAAATAACGTAGAACCATCATCATAACCTAACATTTTTCTTGGATGAGTCTGAATCCACTAACCATTACAGTACCAAATACTTGGAGCCTAACGGAGGGTTGACGAGAAATGACACCTTTCTTCAATTCTTCTTTAATAAATTGTCGAGTCATCAATTTTATCATTACTCAATTTGGACCCCATCATCTCCATATTTTCCTGATGTGGGTCCCTAATCAACCGCAGCCAAGAGTATAAATTAATTTGCTGATTGTATAATTACAAGATTCTACGTTGCGTATGTCAGCCAAATGCGTTGTCGTTTCTTTTTTGTGTTTTCTGCGCTTAAAATAATACTTCACGTTCACAGTTGGAGACTAAGTTGGGAAGAAAGAGTTTTGCGATGCAGTGAGACGCATGTTACTATATTACTAATCGATTGAGATCGATGTTTGGAAGGAATCGTGTTTAAGGGTGTAATGTAATTACTATACTAATCCAAATATATAACTACTACTAACATATGTGCTAGTCACTAAGTAGTGATCTTCTCATTTCGCCAACTATAAGTCAGCATTATATTCTAATCTCCGGCTTTTATGTATACATAGTCATCTTGATTATTAGATATGAAGTTGTGTTTGAATGGTTTGATGCTATACTAATTTCATGGATGGATGATTTGAACTTTATGATGTCTAATACAAACTAATAGTGTTCGCTTAGGTTAGATGTATCCTTTGTTCTTCATAATATCTATATGACTTTTAATCAATATGTTAGGAAACAAACCCTGAATCACTCAATTTCCCCTCACTATATATGAGAAGCTAGGATGCTTAATTATATCATGACGTTTACGGAATTATATCAATGATAACATCGGTCTCCAATTAATGGGCGTATGATAATAATTAAGTCTGTCGGACGATATATAAGGAAAACCTACATACGTTCCAAAATAGTCATGCTCTCTTAATACGTTATAAGACGAAGCGCGACGTAACTACATAAATAAAATGATCTTTAGATAGCATCACACTATTTGGATATATGTTTAAACACATGCCGATACATAAAAAAGTAATATAACGTAAGCATCTACCCTTAGTGCAACGGTAGAGTCATTCGTGTTGCTTCATCACGATAGTAAAGTAGCTTCACCTCTTCGTGAAAGGTTACATCTGAAAAATAGATAATGACAATTCTTCTCCCTCTATATATGATTAGAGCTAAACCAATAATTTCGTATCTTCTTCACCTCTCTTTCTCTCTCCCTCCACATCTTTCTAGATTTCCCGAGATCCTTGGAACTAGGAATTAAACTCCGTGCCGTTTTAAAAATTTAAAAGGGAGAGAGATGGAGGTGAAGGGTAAAAAGGAAAAGTTTGTGCCGTTTGTGTCAATGGTGATAATGGAGGCATGCACCATTGCTCTTACAATAATGGCCAAAACGGCTATAACGGGAGGGATGAGTCCTTTTGTGTTCGTTGTTTACACAAATGCTTTCGGATCTATTCTTTTGCTTCCTTTTTCTTTCTTCTTCCACAGGAATGACAGGTTAGCCTACGTGATCCATATACTTTATAATAGTCATAATTAATACGTCCTCACTAATCAATTTTAGTTTTTGGTTCATTTGATGATGTTCATGCAGAACTGAAGAATCTATCTTTTCTTGGCCACTCCTCGTCCGTGTGTTCTTTTTAGGTTTCACCGGGTGGGTACATACATCATGATCTCTGTTTTTTTATGAATCTAGAGTCTAGACTTTAGGAGCCAGACTTTCCCAATAGTTTCTTTGGAATATAAGTAATATGAGGTCCTAACTAAAACCAAGAGAATAGTACGAGGTCTATGTTACGAAGCCTTGTATACGTATCAACCAGCAAATGGTTTGATGAATATTATATCATCGTATGCATGGGTTTCCAACACTGCGTGCCGTTTATCGGTTATAATATAACAACTAAGCCTAAAGATATTTTATAGTATCTTCCAACATCGTGACGTTTCTTTGTGAGCGCATACATCGCACACCATGTTTTCTTTGTTATATAATAATAAATAAATAAATATTGCATGGCATTGTGTCTAATTATATATGTTGCCCTTTTGCTAGCATATACGTGTTAGTGCTAGCATGCATTTTTAACGTACTTAAAATGTTATTCATGTATACACATACACTGGTTGTATTGAAACATTTTAAATATGTGAAGGATATTTCTGTTCCAAAACTTGGCATTTGTGGGACTAAGCTTCAGCTCACCCATAGTGGTATGTGCAATGGGATTACTCATTCCTTCCTTCTCCTTCTTGCTCAACCTTATTCTTGGGTAAACCATCTATCCTCACCATTTCAAAATCTAACTAATTGTAACTATCTCCAAATACATTATACACCTACCTACGTTTATATAGAAGGAGCAAGCTGGATTGGAGAAACACGAGCACGAGAGCTAAAGTGATGGGAACAATAATCTCATTTAGTGGAGCATTTGTTGAAGAACTGTACAAAGGTCCCTTCATAAGACCAGCTTCGTCTCCTTCCCCAACTCGTCTTCTTAAATCGATCCCTAAACTCTTGGTCTACTACACCATCCCCAACAATTGGTTCCTCGGCTGTATCTTTTTGGCCGCCGCTTTTTTTTCTGTCTCCCTCTTCAATGTTATTCAGGTATATTCAACAATAATATAAACCATCTAATACTGAAACCATCTTTATGCATGTTATTCGAGTTTGAGCTTAACTTCTTTTTTATAATATTTGGCAGACAGGGACGGTCAAAAAGTATCCACACGTTATGAAAGTGGCTTCGTTTTACAGCATAGTCGGGACAATCCAGTGTATAATATTCTCGTTATTTATGGAAAGAGACCTAAGTGCATGGAAGATCAAACCTAACTTCGATCTTTTCCTCATTATCGCCACGGTAATATAAAAAATTATATACTGAAAAAAGAAGCAAGTTATCAGTAGCTCACAAACCTATCATGATGTGTGATTTAAAAACAGGGAATATTCGGAAATGTGATACGACCAAGCATACAAGTAAAGTGTGCCCAAATGAAAGGACCATATTACGTACCATTATTCAAACCCTTTGGTATCTTTTGGGCAACAGTCTTTGGCACCAGCTTCTTCGTCAACAGTCTTCGCTACGGAAAGTCAGTGAACATATTCATCAATAATCGATTTTATTTATTAGCATGTGATTACTATGCATGAGTATTAAGTATATATTTGGTACATGAGTGCAGTGTGTTAGGAGCAGCCATAGGTGGTGTCGGATATTATTCAGTTTCTTGGGGACAACTGAAGGAAACTGAAGAAAAACAAAATCCAATGGAAGAAAGAAAAGCCATTAAACCTATGCATCTTCACGGAGAAGATGAAAACAAAGTTCCACTGCTTATTAATCAGGAAGAAAGTCCTGTTTGAATTCTGTATTATATATTTTCTTAAGAAGAAAATGAGGGTCTCTTTAATATTTGTTGGCCCTTTATTTGTATGGCGTAAATAAGAAGAAATGCGTGTGAGCGTATGTTCTGTCGTCAGTGTCAATGGGAGACTGCTGAAGTAGGCTTTTTGGTCCGAAAAGCAAAATCCACCGAATGTAAATGCATGTCTTTGGATATCTAAAGCTCTCTATTATGTTCAAATTTTGTTATGAATATATATAATCTCCGTGTCATGGATAAGAGATATTGAATTCCCGGTGTTATATCTAACGTTTATACATATTGTACAACTTGTTTGATGCGAGAAATTGAATATCATTTAATCATTTTACATATATAAAAGTTGACATAAGAAGCCGTTGACTGTAAGATTTATTTAAACTTCAGTTACAAAAAAAAAGAAGATTTATTTAAACTTTGTTTTGCGACACTCTTGTAAACTATATATATGTGTATATTATAAACTCGATGGCTATATTAGGGTCTTCATTTTGTACGAGTCACCAAGGAGTAAGCAAATCATTTAGACAGAGGTTGATGGTGCCGGGGGCAAGTGAAAGTTTCAATGGATTGAAGTTTCCTCTTCCTTCTTTTAAATGATTAATAGGTGATGGCTGCCGTGAGAAAGGCATTATCTTTTGAATATGCAAGGTAAGTTAGAGAAAACAAATTAAAATTTTCAAAAGAATATAGGAGTTAACCTCAACTATTCTGTGCAATCTTATATGTTTTCAACACTGCCGTGAGAAACACACAACAAACTATGCGTCTCACTTCGAGCTCAGCCCAAACGCGAAAAGAATGAATGGGCCACCGTCAACAGAAAAAGCCCAGCAACATAGAGCTATCCTGCCACCGTCGACAACCGTTCCTCAAAGATTTTGTTCTTTCCCCATCTATTGTATTAGGGTAAATGAAGATTCTCTTCTTCACAAGAAAGACAAAATGGTATCTCTTGAAAGACAAATAAAATATGTGAGACACAAAACACAAGAGTAAACATCTGTGAGTCTTATCCTCTCTGCACAAATGCAAAACCCCAAAAATTCCTGCAAATGGCGGTGTCCATCCATCTCTTGCCAGTTGGCACCATTTGTTTACATAAAGTCCTCTTATAAACAGCCACACTTCAAATTGATACTACTACATAACACCAAATTATTACAGTAATAGTTTTCCAACTCTACTAACCCTTTTAAACAAATAAAAAGCACAAGTGGAACCAAAGTTCAAGTATTTTTACTGCGATTTTAATTACGATTGGTTACTATGGATACCTAAGTGAATCTCCAATGGCACACAAAAATTATCTTTATATTTCACTATAAAATAGTGCTACTATAGAGTTAGATTTGCTCCAATAGTTCACTCTATAATAAAATGAAATATAGAATAGTGTTGTTTTTTTACTCCAAATATAGAGTAAAAAAATAACATTTTTTTAAGTTTTATTTTATTATGGAATAACTCTATTATAAAATGAACCATTGAAACAAATTCAAATCTATTGTTGAATTACGCTACTGAGAAACTTTTTTTTGTATCATTAGAGATTGTCTAAAATGGCCAAAAATGCATGATTTAAGTGATCATTCTATAATAGCAAGAAAGAAAATAATATGTTTATTGATCAACTTAAATCCAACTATCTTTCGTACTCCTCCATTTCAAGAATAACGACCAAAAAATTATCACTCCCATGTTTAAAAAAAAATCTAATCCAAGAAAAGAAACTACTTACATATCAAAGAAACAAATGATTACACCTTTGGACAGATTCATGTATGATGATATCATAGGATCACTCTCACAATCATCCTTCATCATTCACACCTTCCATCGCCTTAACATCTCTATCATAATCTCGTTCCACGTGTCGACCGGACCAGGCAAACACCAATGCAAACAATCATTATGAACTCTCTCCGGCACACCGTTCTTGAACGGGAACTCGTACATGTACGGACCAGGATGTCCGTCTGGTCTCAACACCGAGATCGCCGTCACATCTAACGCCTCTAGCCTCCCCTCCGCCACAGCTTTCGCCGCCGTAACTTCCTCCATCTCTATCCGTCGCATCTCCAGGTCCAAACCTTCTAGAACCTTCCCCTCTTGGTACGGCTCCGTCATGTTACACGCGCCGGGACTATCCCAAGGCCGGCCTTCGAAGTGAGACGGCGAAAACGTCGTCAAGATCACCTGCCGCCGACTTCCCGCCACCGCCTTCAACGTCGTTCTTATTGCTTTTCTAAAAATATCGAAAAACCCTATCTCGGTACAGTTGCTTGCTTCGCAAGAATGACATCCCAAAACCGAACCGGACTCGTAATAAACCGCTGGATGCAAAAACCAATGTCCCACGGAGACAACCACCGTGTCAAAACGTTCTAGATCATTACCCCATCTGTCATCCACACGGTCTAGGTGCAATACGTTGTGGTCCAACGTTCCAGATTTCTCCAAACCGGCTACAAGAAACGGGGACCAGTAAACCGAGACCGTGACGTTGTGAGATTCAAACCGCCACTTTCTGAATTTATTGTCTTCTCCGTTTCTGTACACGAGATCAGGGCTAGAGACGGTAGAGAGCAAGCACATTAGAGACTCAAGCTGGTTTCTAGCCATGGAGTCGCCGACAAACGCTAGATGCTTGTCTCTCATAAGATCAAGAAACCGGTTAGCGTCGAATCTCGGTATATCGCATTGGTTCGGTTTCCATTTCCAATAAAGATAACCGGAATCTGGTCTGCCATGACGTAAGCAGTTCTGACCGTCTTTGATTGTTCCGCAGCTCGAGCCGTTGTAGAGTGGACCCATCTCGTCTCTTACCCATTTGCCTTTCGTGTAATCGCATAACGCTTCTTCTTGAGATTCTTCTTCTGCAAGATCGACATAAACACACTTAAAGCTATGGTGCATCCATTACATACACAATCATATTAGATACTTTCAATATTACCTTGAGAAGAAGAAGAAGAGTAGCTGGTGAGCACAACGTGTGATGCAGAGTCTTGGAGAGTTGTGTCAACAATGGTTGAGAATGGGTTATTAAAACAGAGATGGAACAGAGCAAATGGTATAAACGCTAAGACTATGAAAACAGCGATCTTCCTCTGACTTGGACAATTCTGTTGCTCTTTTAATCCCATTTCAGGAATATAGAACAACCCTTGGCCTTCTTGATTATTGGTATGGTTTTTTTTTCTTCCAAGTAGAACATGTCACATCGGTTTCTGGTGGTTGTTCTGTTTTATGTGGAAGAGACGAATGGTTCAATGGTTTTGGACCATGGGAGGAATATTTTACTCAAATATTTTATTATTAGTCTATCCATGTCAATGATGTTCCTATATATGCTTAATTTTTTTTTAAAATAAAAAATAATTCGTCCAGCTATAAATCGTCTTTTCTTTGCTTTTTGGTAAGAAAATTAAAAAATAATAGTCTATCTCATATGCCATGATTTAACAATGAAATTTCACGTATTAATGTTTTTGCAGTATCTATTTTTATCAGTCTGTTTGTGGGTCTGTGCTAGCCAGTGTGAAATTTGCCCTTGATGCAGTGCGTCGATAATATTTTTGGTCCTTGCGTGTGTCAGGGTTTAATTGTCTGCGTTCACTCAAAATGGTCTATGTCGATAATTTAACGTGCCGCGACGTATTTGATCATCTAAGCTAATTAACTATTTAATCCAAAGACTTAAAAAATCAGGATGCTTTTAAGTGCTTCTTCGACAATTTTTTCCCTTTTTCCGATTTGGATTTATGATAAATAACAGACTCTATAAATTACTGTTATCTAAGTCATAAAACTGATCAGTAAGTTGCACGTTTTTTTCACGAAGTTGTTTAAAAGGGTAAATAATAAAAACTCCAGAGACCTTTTTTGTACGGTTTCAGTGATTTGATGGCTTAGTCAATGTAGAGATGATTTTACCCACCAACGTGTAATGATTTCTTGGTTCAAAAAAAAACATGTAATGATTTTTAATCATTTTACTAGACGGGTGAAAATCCTGAGAGCAATTTTGGTAAAAGTTGGTTTCAGGCCTCAAAGGGATCATTGTCAGTGAGATTATCAGCTCTAGAGACTATACTAGTTTCTTAAAAATATATAGTTATACATTATAAAAAATAAAACTGAGTCATTTGACAAAAGAAATGTGTTTCTTGCCATTTTAGTAGAGTTTTAAAATGTTTTTTTCTTCTTTCTTTTCATTTTCTATTAGTGAAATGTTCTTCATGATGCATTTTACATGGTATTAAAAAGAACATTTTGTGTGTTTCTTTTTTAATTTGATCGGTTTAATAACCAGTGGTGGATAAGATAATCGTTGCTAGAAACATGGAGGGTAACCTAAAATGTAAGGATGGTTACCACTGGTAAAATAAATATAGCATTACATATTTTACAACGGTGGGTTCTGCGATTAGTTAGAACATATAGAACTATTGGCTGAAGGAAATGAAAAAAATGTATGCAAATGAAAAAAAAGAGACAATTATATGGATCCAAAAGCGCATTAACTCTAGTAATTTCTCTGTTTGAAATTAAATCCGTAAAAGGAAGACTTTGTAAATATGACCTTTTCAATCAAAATAATAGCTGTAAATGGGTATTATATAGGACGAAACAAGAGATTATGTGTAGATTAAGAACGCATGTGCAGGATGGACGGACACAAACAACATGTGATATCAAAGATGTGCTCTAAATTTGCAATGAGTGTGCTTCGACTTGTTGTCTTCATCTCCGTTAACTTCGGTCCATTTCATTCTTCTATGTGCCCTCTTGTTTCTGGCCATTCAAATTGTTAGCCAAACCAATCTCCTTAGTTTAATCTTCAATTATAGCTGAATAATTTAGTAAAACATTAATATAACGGAAGAATTTAGGATAATTTTGATTTCTTTTTCTTTTTTTGGCAAATCAAAAATAATTAATTAATTTTTAATCTATATCGCAAAGTGTACAACCGTTTTGTGAAGAAATAATTTGCTAAAAAACAAAAACAAAAATGTCATGCGGATTTTTTTTGTCAACTATGCAGAAATTAATATTTGACTTACACCAGGAAGACGTTATTATTTCAAAATTTTGTAGAGAAAAACTAGATCTAGACTACATATTTAGAACCAACATTCAAGAGTCAAAACTGACATTCAGGATCTAAAATTTTAAAAGGTAATGACAGGAGATAATGGTGATGTAGTAGCTCACCAGCTTCCCACCTCCCCTTTTGACAAAATAAAATGATTAGTTTAATTATGCCAGTTGGACCACTTCATATTTACAGGAAAATACGATTTTTCCCTTATGAATTATTTATTGCGGAATAATAGAAACTTCATTCATGTTGTTAGTGGATGCCATCATGCCAGGACTTAATCTAGTTTGTGAGATTGATGATAAAAATGAACTTATATTTTCGTTGAAATGAACACCTATCAGAAAATACAATCAACAAACGCTTAATTGAATAAATCCCAAGAAGACAAGGCGAAGATCTTAAGTATGAAAATCATCTGAATTAAATCGATTACACATGATTGGTTTAGCTTATATTGTAGACCATTTGCTCAATTTTCTTTATTGAGCCAGTATAGAAATATGTTATTCCTTTTATACAAAAGTTGACATGCTGACTTCAGAGCCGGCTTACTAGGAGAACAAACGGTGCGACCGTCGGTGTTTTTTGTATAATAATAATTAAGGGGTCTAATTTTTTATAAATTTATATTTTTATATATAAAAAAATTATAAATATATTAAATAAAATTGAAAAGGATTTAAAATTATTTGATATGTATATAGTTTTATTTTCATTACAAAATATATAAAATATTATTGATTAAATTTTAAAAATATTTTAAATATTATTGGCATATAAATTTAGATAGTAAAATTTTTTCTTTTTGCTCTAGATCCCTAGAAGTGTTGAGCCGGCCCTGGCTGACTTGTGATCTCGAGGATACACGTGAAACTCAAAAAAAAAAATCATATGGTCTAGTTATGGTCTAAAATCTTACATTACCTTAAAATCTTCAAAAATGTAATCGCTCTTAAACCAATAATCTTATTGGGCCATTTGATAGTCGCTAAGTTAGGCCCATTAAAGCTCAAACATAACAAACCAGTAGTGGTTTCTATGGGCCCGTGTTTAGGGAACTATGCACTTGTGTTGATTTACTTGTCTCCATTGGATATGATTAGTGCTGGGAATATGAATCATTATCCGCAGGCCCCGTCCCATTTGATCCGCTGCAGGACGGATGCGGATCGAGTGATTTGAAAAATTTGGTTAGCGGGTGCGGGTGCGGGTTGAGTGATTTTTATGCGGGGTGGGTGCGGGTCAGCCAAAATTCAGTGCGGGTATCCGTCAACCCGCAAAAACTAAAAAAAACTTTTTTTAAAAAAATATTATTTTTAAATAGAAAATTTTTTAAAAATAATTTAATTTTAATTATAAATAGATTAATATTTATTATTTTTAATAAAAACTATTTAAAATATTAAATTTTATTGTTATTTTTAATAAAAAAATATTTAAAATATTAAATTTTATTGTTATTTTAATAAAAAAATATTTAAATTAATAATTTTTAATATTATTAATATTATCTGCGGGTCTAGCGGATTATCTGCGGATCTAGCGGATCACCCGCGGGTTTTAGCGGAGCGGGTGCGGATTTCATATTTTCTTCCTGCGGGTCAAGCGGATCAAATTTTTTGAGTAAAAAAAATCAGTTTATCCGCGAGTTGGCGGGTCAACGGGCCGGGTTTGACCCGCAACCCAGCTCTAGATATGATATACTTGATCATATAACAAAAGCAACCAAATCGAGAGCACAAGATTGTGAGAGGGAGTGTAGAAATAAGAGTGTGGAGGTAACATTCTTATCGGCTACATATGTAAATACAGCTTTGTGTCACAACTGAAACTGGAGAGAAGATACAACTCAGTAGTGTCCTACTGGAGAGAAGATACAAGCGGCAACTGAAGGAGTTGTTCGATGAAACACAACAAAGAGGTAGATCGCTACTATCTTGAGAATACTCTATACTTGGTACCTTGTGTAAATTTGTTGTATATGATAATAATTAAAATTAGAGATTTCAATGTTGTAAAGATCGAACTTGAGTGTTCACAAGAACACAGAGAGTGTTAGTGTTCTCCTTTGTATAGCAAATCTGGATCGTCTAAACCAAAAAGGTCCAAAACTATAGTAGATGTTTAGAAGCATATTCTCTGTTAGAAAATGTCAATATTTACTTATTTTTCCTTTTGATATACTGAAACTGAAAGGGTTTAATGAGTGAATTTTATACTAGTTGAGACTTAAGATAGTAAATGTTACAGATCAAGAATATGTAGGACGTTGATCAGCACAAAAGTCCAAGACCTTACAAATGAGTGTTGAGCATATCCAAGTCGTAGCCCAATCAAAACTACGCCCATAACTAAATCTTATTTAGGAATCAGGATGGTGATTAGAGGAATGAATTAGTTTCATTTGTGAAAGTGGATTCAATACATTATTGATATGGCTCCTATTCAGTCACATTCACAATCTTCTTTAGTGTCAAATCTGAAAGGGTGTAACATTTCTTTTTGTCTTTCTTTAACTAAAACCAGCTTTCTCCTCTCTAATCCACTTTTGCTTTCGCCCCATAAAAAATTGCCTTTCGCTTTCAACTTTCAACTTTCTCATCCCTTTGCTGAAATCTCTGTAAAAATTTCAATCTGAAAGAACTTACAATCTTCCTTTATCGCTTTCAGTCACTGTGCTCACAGCTTTTCTTTTATGCTCACCTCCTTTCTCCCACGTTCATCATCTTTTTCCCTTACACTCTTTTGATTAATCGGAAAGAATGGAAACCATATGTTAAATGTTGAGTTGTGGTGGTAAAACCAATATAAATGTTTTAGTCACAGTAAACTATGTACCTGCTGAAAATGGACTAGCTCACATGCTGAAGGTGAACTATTATAAATTTTGAATGTCTTATTTTTTTGCTTTAACATTGTTTTGAGTGTCGGAATTATAATCAGTGCTATAATACTAACTATGTTTTATTATGATATGATAATTAGTTAGAGCTTCGACAGATGTGTGTGTGCGCGAGTGTCCTTGTAACAACATGAAGTGGTGGGATTAGGAAAAGAGTGATTGATGATGAAACAAAGGACTTTGGTAAGAAGGAAGTGTCAATGTCCACTACAGAAATTAGAAGAGGTGGTATTGGTGAAATGAAAGTGCAAAGGAGGAAGGGTAACCAAATCTTGGTTTGTGACCATAAATAACAAAAAGCAAACCCACGAAAATTTCTAAAGTAAAACACAATGAGTCAATGAGAGACGCTCCCTCGAGAAACTAAGTTCTCTCACGCCCTACGAGTCGGCCATGCCATGCCACCATTGTATTCTCATTATCTTTTCTTTATTTTATTGTTTCCTTCTCTAAATATCATCTTATCACTTTATATTTTCTCTTACTTTACAAGCATCCAAAGTTTGATTAATTTAATGAATATATTGTATCTTCTTCTGTAAAGATTAAAGGCAAATAATCCATGTGCAAACTTTGTTGCTATATGTTCTATAATATATTCCCTCGGCTTTCTTTTTCCCTTTGTTTCGCTTTAAGAAGAAAGGCTAAATATGCTTTTGTATGTTCTTAATTCAATGACATAGAGGTATAAGTTCGATATTAACAGAATGCATGTAATGGAAACATTTACATAGAGTATAATGATATGATATATGAAAACAGAAACAGGTGTGTGGGTTATACTACTATACATGCCTTGAATAAATTAGACCTAGGATCCTTCACTTTTAACACTAGTTGAGAATAAAGCGAAGTCTTTCTGATTTTATTCCTCCTACCCACATCCACATGATCTACATGTGCCTATATAGATCACCTACATGTGTATATGTAATGTAATGCTCACACCTACATGTGTATATGTAAAGTAATGCTATTAAATATCTCAATTATTATATAAATTTTAATGAATGCAAATCCTGTCATATATAATGTCATTTTCGTTTGTCTCGATCTCATTACCACCAATAATCGCTGTCCAATTTCTCTAAGAATGTTGTATACTCTTTTGATTAACTAAGGGCTGGTGAAGTATGCAAAAAGGGATCTAAATATTAATGAAGATAGTTAAAAAAGGGATGCAGTTAATGGCGAACGCGTGTACCAAACTAAAAGGACAAAGATAATTAAGATGTAATTAAAAGACGTATGTCTTTATACGCTAATATTAAGCTTCGGTCTCCTTGCGTCCCCGTTTATCCTAACCAAAACTCAAAAGAGAACTAAAATAAATAAAAAGTTAATAAAGAATGATGGAGGTAATCCCGATGCTTGATATGTCCAAATGCGTGGGCTGTCATAATTTATTTATAATTAGCAGTTGCTAATCACCTAACCACCATTATCTCTCTTTACCTTTTGTGCTTCATGTTAGATTAAACAGTAGTGCGTGAAGCTTCTATTCTTTCTCGACCTCTTTCTTTACAATACTATTTATATCTTTCTTGTAATAGTTATCTTGTACATAGTCTACATGGTTCGTCCCCAGATTGTCATGTCATATCGATGCTCTTTACACCACAATGCCAACTTTTCTTAGAAAGAAAAAGTAATCAAATAGTAATATTGACTGGTACGGGAGTAAAAGTAGTAACACAAATTGTTACGTACATTTGAATGGAGCAGCTTCAAAATCTGGTTACAGTTACAGTGCATGTTCAATAATTTATATACGCACGGATTTGAACTTATACAATGATGTCAACATCAGTATATGGTATGATGGGGAAAGTAATGTAAACTAAAATACTAATAAATAAAGAGAAGAGGAGCGTCATGAGCATATAGAAAGTAGATTACGTTGTTAAATCCGATAGACAAGTAAGGAAGTGATTAGATTAAATGAACGAGACCCGTGAATAATTCACTGGTGGCGAAAAAATAAATGGCTGATGAAGAATAAATAAAATCGTATTATATATATATATATATATATAAAACTAATTGATTAGGATATGAATTATCCGGAAATAGACATTTTGTCGAAGTAGGGTTTACCTGTGTCGGAACAAACTAAAAATAACTTGGTTATAAGATTAAAACACACCTTTTTAAGTGTTTGTTATGCAGTAAATTCAGTTTGACTTTTCTTTCACTTCTAATTTCAGTTTTACATGTAGATTCATGCATACATATAGATAGAGACTATACAGAGGCATAAGCTCGTATACGTGTGGCTAATGTTTGAGGGGTTCGAGAGAAGAAACGGTGTTGCTACGTTGTGGTTTCGTGGTGAGACCACTTCTTCTGACATTGAGCCAGATGAAGATCACATGTGTGCTACTGCTCCTATTTATTGCTCATCTATACCAAAAAGCCTAAAACCAAGAAAGAAATGACTTTTTTACTGCTGTTTAAAATTTGTAAATACAAAATTTACTTGTGTAACTGTGCGTTAGGGATGACGTTTTATCTAAAAAAATGTGTGTTTAGGCATTACGTTTTATAAAGGGGGGGAGGGGGAACTACGAGGGAGCTCACTTTTTAGACATCAAATAATCCTCTTCTTTTGGTCTTTTATTAATCAAATATACCTTTTGTCTTCATACGTTCGTCGTTCAATAAAACATATAACTCAGATTCACAAACTCACAGGTTCACATGCCTTATGCTCCCCCACAAGGCCACACCAATCCAAGCACCACTCGTATTATCTTATCTCTCGCGTTCTTCTCGCTATTAACAATGTCTGCGACAAGCATTATTGCCTACTTCATCATATACATATCTTTCTTTACGAAACTGAAAGACATTTTTAAAATTATAAAGAAAAAATAAATTTATATATACACACGTGACGCCTTACACGCATGCATAAGATATGAGAAAAAAACACCGTGCTCAAACCCCAGTAAGAGCAGCAGGTGCATGTAAATGTAAATCAAAACACAAAACTTCCCGCCAAAAATAAAAGATTTGAAGAGAAAGAAACAAACAAAAACACGTGCGACACACGCCTCCGGCACGTGCAGTCGGCACACAAACGAATCAAAAAAACAAATAGTGTATATACTCGCAAAGGAGCTTAGGGCCCACAAACTGCTGCGATCCATTAAGACAAAGGCTTCTCTCTCTGTCTGAAATCTTCAAGCTTTCACTCGAAATCTTTTTCATACGCTCCCCCGTCTTATCAACACCACTACCTGTGACTGTAATGTATCATGTGCCCCTTCTCTCTCACACACACTCAATCATGATCTTCCTCTCACACGTGTGTCGTCTACATTCACTCACTTTTTCATATATATTTTTTTACTTTCTTCTCATTGGGAATCTGCAAAGTCATTAATGATGAGCATTGTCTCTCCCAACTAACCCCAAATCTTACCTTCCCATAAAAGTTGTAAACAAACACTATTTCATTAAACTCTTATTCCTTCCCCTTTGGATGGAAACACTCTCACCACCCACTAATTATGTTTTTCTTTTTAATTTAAACCACCCCAACTTATTATTAACTATGTACTTCATATGTCATAAATCTACTTCCCCCTGAGTTTATTCAGAGCTGGATTTGTCATCACCTACCCATGAGTAGTCACTTAGTTTCCTCCTTTTAGATGGAGAAGATGAGGAGGAGGAGGATTCATCACTTGGCCTCATCAACGTGGATGCTGCTCTTACGCTCACTCTAAGCTTTGCTATCACTCTTGGTGAATTTCTCCGATTATTCTCTATCGCCATTGCTTTCATCAGCTTGTAGCATCTCACGATCTTTTCCTGAAATTCAAGGAATATAAACCAAAGGCACTATTATTAATTTTTGTCACAAAAAAAAAGGCACTATTGTTAATCTCCAGTTTTTTTATCAAAACATGCTTAATCCAACTTACTTTGCTTAATCCGTCACACCAAGTCTCAGGGCTATCGTGGGGATTTGCAGCAGAGGATAGAGAAGGGAGCTCGTTGGCTACACAGAGAATCGCAGCTGCAGCTATGCTCGATGGCTTATACTCAAGAAAGCTCGCTTCTGTGCAATATACATTTTTTTTTGTTAGAAGCAGACCAATGTAACGTTTGCTATTTAAGGATTACATAAAACATTACGTTACCTTTAATGTTGGAGAGTATAATCTCGGTGGCATGGGAGCGAAAGAACCCGAGAGAGGTTCCTAAGGGATCGATCTTGTAAGCGAAGAAGCTGAGGAAGCTGAAGGGTGTAACAGATCTTAGTCTCCAATCCAACACATCCAGAACAAGAAGTTCCATTCTTTGTATCGTCTTTGCTTCAAATATATACTTCACTCCTTCAACCTACATTCCAAACAAAAAGACACGAATTAAATATACATCTAAAAACAGAGCAAGTCCAGATTTTTTTAAAAATGATTTTAACAATAATAAATGAAATAACCTGGAAATCGAAAAGAGAAGGAACGAGAACTTCCTCCATCTTGGCAGCTAGAGACAAGCATGCCACTGCTAAAAGTTGCATTGGCCAACCACTCGTTTCCTGTTAAAAGTATACTGCTAATTAATCTCATAATTGATTATATACATACTCTTATCATAATAGTAATAATTAATACTATATTACATAGTAGAGGAGCGTTTTTCACAACATGATTATAAAGTTTTAAGATAAAGAGGATACATGGAGTGGAAAGTTTACTGCAAAAGTATAGTATTATTATTTAAACATATATTAAAATAAAAACTAAAATATTTTAAATAAAAATAACAAAATAAATAATTTTTTCTTCCCCATCCCCGCTCCTGTTTTATAATTATTTTATACAAATAGTTCATTCCAAAACAACATCCCACTAAATCAATCCCATCCAATAAATGTTTTAATCTCATATTTACCATTAATTTTCATCTACTGATTACTAGTTTTGAAGAAAAGTCAATAAAACAAATAGATCCCCATGAAAAAGGTGAAAACTATTGACTTTGTTTTGGTTGTTATATGTCATATCAAATATGAACGTTGACGTTTTAAATCTTTACCGGTAATCGGCGAGCGTAGAGAAACCGATCCATATAGTTAACGGCGAGGTACGCCGTCAAAGGCTGAAAGCTGTAATACGCTTGTACCTGTAACCAAACAAACATCACCGTCTCAAACCACCATCTCTGCATGTAAACCAATAATAACGAAAGCTGCTTCTTATAAATATTAAAAAAAGTTAACCACTCGCCTTGAGTATCCACGTGACAGACTCTTCTCTAGCGGAAGCGTCGAGAGATTGAGAGTGGAACCTAGAGAGATAGTCAAGTCCTGGAACGAAGTGCCTCTCGTCCTCGATACAGCTCGCGATTGAATCATCAGGCCATGATTCAACCTCCTCCGACGAGAACTCAGCCGTTGATTCGCCGGAGGAAGACTCTCCGCAGAACAAATCCATATCCTCGTTGCTGCTAATCGGAAAACGAATCACAATCAGATTGTCATTGCATCTCCATGACTGCTCTGGTGGATCTGAGTGAGAGAGAGTGAGGGAAGAAGGAGAGAAGAGTGAGGGTTGAACACATTCATTTGTTTGGATATATAAACACGAGAAAGCACACAGAAACTTAATATTTACTTATTTATTTTCATTTTTATTGGGAAAAAAAAACAGAACAGAACAGAGACTGTTACAGTTTCCGTTTTGCCCGGGAAAACGGGACTGTTCTCGAATCGAGACAGGGAAGGTTTGAAGTTTTTGTTTTGTTTTGTTGTTTGTCTTGTGTTTTGTGACTAACACGCGCTAAAGCCAAATGCGTAGGTTAGCAGAAGGCAGTGGTGTATAAAGAGAATGTAAAGGTAACGTAGTTACGTATACGTGGGTTACGGTTACGGGTTGCATTGCATGAGTACAGGCTGTACAGCTAATGTACGTTTTTGTTTGGATGTTACTCGTGAGGAGAGAGGTCCGTATTGTTTTCATTATATGCTGCCGTGTAATATGTTGATTGGTGATTACCTTAATGGGCCTGGTTTGCATAGGTGTAATGAACCATTTTCGGCTAGGTTGCTTGGGCAGAACATTTTGCAGATGTTGTGCGGGTATAGGCCAAGCCAACCAATTATATACTGTGGTTACCAACTAAAACTTTGTTTTAGGTTACTGTATAAAATTTTTGGATTATCTTATAAAGATCTAATAAACATAAGTTCAAATTTCACTAGGATAAGTCAGTTTATTACCTGAAGAGTTAAATGAGGACTTTGCTTCAGAAATTGTACGAATCTACTAATGTAAAACTTTTTTATCATTAAAAAAGAAATTATATTTGCCATTTGTCACTTCTCATCATTATGATTTATCATTTATGTTTACAGTTAAATTCTATAAATTAATAATTTTACAACTTTGATATTTTATTAATTTACAGAAAATTTTATTTTTCTAGATTTATAAATTTTAGAAAACTTTTAATGGAAAAAAAATACTTGATTTACAGTATAAAATATTGATCAAATTTTACACGTACAATTTTTTATTGTTCTTATTCAATTATATAAATTATATAGCGTATACAAAATATGTACTGTAAATATAGTGTAAAATATAAAATAACATCAGTATATTTAGAAATATAAAAAAACTTCAATATGAATAAGAAATAATACAATATTGTTTATAATTTATAAATTTTATATAGTTAATTATCAAATTATTTACATATTAGGACCATATATTCCAAAAAATATTTTATTATTTATGTGATTATGTTTTATTTTATACTGATCTGGTTTGATATTGGTCAATTTTATTAATTTATCAAGTATTAATATATAGAGTTTGAGATAATTCTAGATATACCCAATGCTGTTTGAAATTTTATATGCAAGCCAGGTGAACATCGAAACATGTTTCATTTTATTTTTTAGAAAATACATTGAAAATAACGCAACATTCAAGATCAGTGTCATATGTTAGTAAAAAAAGAAAAAATATCAGTATCATATGACTATATATATGATGATATTATAAACATAGTAAAATATTTGTAAAATAATGTAAGACTTTGTTAGCAAAAAAAAAAAATGTAAGACGTCTGTTAATTTTTCTAGACCATTTCTCTTATCATAAATGCAGGTATAGATGGTCGAACCCTTCCACAGCCACTAGGGAGTCGTTTACTTTTATTGAATAGTTTAAATAAATATGTACAAATTATTAGAAATGATACGAAATAAACAAATCAATTTTCTAAAATCCTTACTAATAAAAGGGACTTTTTGAGGCTCCATAGAACGTCCACATCAGCAAAACAAATTCTCCCGAAAGATGACACGTGGCATAAAATATAGTTTTACATTTTAATATTACTAATTTTCAAAAATTATAAATAATATGAAACATACAACATAAAAAATAGAAAAACTACATTGAACATATGTAAAATTACCATTTTTCACTTTAAAAAAAAAGACGGCTTATCTCCATAATGTAATATTACCAATAAAAGGGACTTTTTGAGGCTCCATAGAGCGTCCATATCAGCGAAAAAATTCTCCCGAAAGATGACACGTGGCATAAAATATAGTTTTACATTTTAATATTACTAATTTTCAAAAATTATAAATAATATGAAACATACAACATAAAAAATAGAAAAACTACATTGAACCTATGTAAAATTACCATTTTTCACTTTAAAAAAAAGACGGCTTAATTCCATAATGTAATAATACCGTTTTATAAAAAAAACAAAAAACATTATATATAATTTCGAAAATAACAAATATATGTAAACATACAACATAAAAAATAGAAATACTACATTAAATATAGAGTAATTGGCGTAGATACACCCATAAACTCATGTAATTTGCTATATAACCTTGAGGCTCCATAGAGCGTCCACATAAGCAAAAAAAACTTCTTCCGAAAAATGACACGTGGCATAAAATATAGTTTTACATTTTAATATTACTAATTTTCGAAAATTATAAATAATATTTAAACATACAGCATAAAAAATGAAAAAACTACATTAAACATATGTAAGATTACCTTTTTCACTTGAAAAAAAGACGGCTTATCTCCATAATGTAACATTACCGTTTTATAAAAAAAGTCAAAAAACATTATATATAATTTCGAAAATAATAAATATATGTAAACATACAACATAAAAATGGAAATACTACATTAAACATATGTAAGATTACTATTTTACATTTTTATTTTAAAAAATAATATGTAAACATACAACATAAAAAATGGAAAACAACATTAAACATATGTAAGATTACCATTTTTCACTAAAAAAAGACGGTTTATCTCCATAATGTAACATTACTATTTTGTAAAAAAAACATTATATATAATTTCGAAAATAATAAATAATATGTAAACATACAACATAAAAAATGAAAATACTACATTAAATATAGAGTAATTGGCGTAGATACACCCATGAACTCATGTAATTTGCTATATAATCTTGAGGCTCCATAGAGCGTCCACATAAGCAAAAAAAACTTCTTTCGAAAGATGACACGTGGCATAAAATATAGTTTTACATTTTAATATTACTAATTTTCGAAAATTATAAATAATATTTAAACATACAGCATAAAAAATGAAAAAAACTAGTGATGGCATTTGGGCTCTCCCGCAACCAAATGACCCGCCCCGTCGCGGGCTCAGTTTCATTCGAGTCTCTGCGGGTCGTACCGCGGCGGGCTGCGGTCTCTGAAACCTATGACCAATCCCGACCCGCCCTATAGCAGCGGGTATGCGGGTCGGCCCGCGGGCCAGCAATCTTCATCAAGGCTTGGGACCTGTGTCACCTGCAAGAAAGAGGGACGAGAGTTAAGACCGGGAAAACGTAAATCTATCCCGAACAGTCAATTGTTACATTATCAAGTTTTTCAGAACCATCAAGTTATAAACATAGGTTACGTTTGTTATAAGCACTTATAATTCAGCATATATTAATCAAAATAGACAGTGACACCTGTAAGAAGAAGAGTTAAGCATTAGAGATATATTATCAAGTTGGTGAAAATCATCAAGCTACAAGCATTACACGTTTGTTACAAGCATTGGTTACTAAAGGGAATTCAAACCACAATACTACCTATTAAACGTTGGAACAAAGTCTTACCTCAAGTCCTGAAGCAACCCGAAGGCAGAAGGGAATAATATCAGTCTCTCCTCTCCTTGTCCAACATCACTCCATCAAACAAGTATCGACTCATGAATTCATGATCATGCGTGAAAAACAAAACAAGTGTAAGCGATATTTAATAAAAAAGAAGACCAGTCTGTTATCAAACAAGATAACAAGAGTGCTTGAACCGTGTTATCAACAAGAATCAAAAACAGAACAATACTTAAAAAACAACAAAGCCATCTAATACAGAAACAAAAGAAGAACGACACAATATATATATATATATATATATATATATATATCAATACCGAAACAAAAACAGAACAATACAGAAACAACCAAGAGTAAAGTTGTGTTGAATTTTTTAATTAATAACTAGCAACCGAGAGTAAGCAGAACAAAAAGAGAACAACGCTTATACAACCAAGCCATCTAATACATAAACAAAACATAACAACACAATATATATATATATATATATATATATATATATATATATATATATATAATTACACTGTTAGGAAAAAATACTTTCGCAGAGAGACATAATCTAACTAAGAAGATTCACAGAACACATTCACAGGGATAGAGACAGAACAAGGAAGAAGATTACTTACCTTTGAAAGGACGAACAGAAATCTAAAATCGTGTAAACAGAGAGGCACGAGCTAAATAACTCTGGACATGCAAGTCGATCTACTGTACAGAGGAGAAGAAGAAGATGCTTTGTCGTCGTCGATCACTCGATCGAAGAAGAAGAAACACAGAGAGCAAGAATCGCTATCGTCATCACCTGTTCACCGTTTAGCTCTATTATCGGTAAATCACCAAAGAGACAAACGAGAAAACTGTAGCGGGCCTCAATGTTTCCCCGCATCCCGCTTTGGCCCGTCCCGCTTCGGCCCAGTACCATCGCGGTCCTGTCCCGCAAGACCCGCAACTAAACGGGCCATAATATCTTTACCCAATCCCGCCCCGCAATGGGCATTTCCGGGCCAGGCCCGCGGGCAAGCCCCTGAATTGCCATCTCTAAAAAAAACTATATTAAACATATGTAAGATTACCATTTTTCACTTGAAAAAAGACGGCTTATCTCCATAATGTAACATTACCGTTTTATAAAAAAAATTCAAAAAACATTATATATAATTTCGAAAATAATAAATATATGTAAACATACGACATAAAAATGGAAATACTACATTAAACATATGTAAGATTACTATTTTACATTTTTAAAAATAATATGTAAACATACAACATAAAAAATGGAAAAACAACATTAAACATATGTAAGATTACCATTTTTCACAAAAAAAAAACGGTTTATCTCCATAATGTAACATTACCATTTATAAAAAAGAAAAAAACATAAATATAACTATTTGACAATTTGTCCAGTTCTTCTATTAAACATTGCCGTTTTACATTAAAAATGGAAAAATACATTAAAATTTAAACATATATCTTAAAATATAAAATATAGATATTAACAAAATATAAAATATAAGAAAGAGAAATACAAAATATATAGAAAAATAAATAATAAGTAAATATTATAAATATATAAATATATGAATTATATATACAATAATAAGTAAATGCACAGTTTTCAAAAAAATGGAAAGAGTACATTAAATAAAATGGACATCTATCTTAAAATGGTAGTAAATTATGTAAAAATGAAAATACCACATTAAACAAAAAAAATATAGTTTTACATCAAGAAAGTCTCTATAAAACTCATTATTCTATCAACATCAACCTCACACTATCAAAAAAACTTCATAGCACTCGAGCAAAAAAATGGTTCCACCATAAAATATTGCCGTCCCAAAAACCTTTAATGACCTTGAAGAAGATTTTTTATAACAACAAACTTTTTGTTAGGTGGATTCATTGTTGGAAAACCCGCAACTTCCAAAAGCCAAACTTATTCATGGGAATTGAATTGCTTTTCTTAGACTCAAAGATATTCTTACAAATTTAAATTAATCTAATCCATAATTTTATTGTTAATATTCATACTAACTCTTTCATGATCAAACCATTACAGTTAATAACCATTCAAGCGTTTATCCCGAAACACTTCCTTCCTCGCCGAATCAGGTATTGGTTCATGTTGGTTTATTATTGTTTTTGGTTTATTAACCGGTTTAGGATGGTCCTATTGTAAATATAATTTAAGATGGTTTAGCATATATTATGCTTAAAATAACTTAAATTAAATAATAGTAATATTATGCTTAAAATATAATTTTAGAGAGTTTTTAAATATAGTTTACAGCACATTATATGGGATGAATTTAATTTATTAAATTTATTTATTACTTAAAACTAAGTTTTTTAAAAAACATACTGAGTTATAAATATCAATTATGGACTGGTGAGTATAACATGAAGACAAAACTATAAATATTTGATTTTCAAGATAAGAAATTCAGCTTTTATTCAGTTACTCAATATATAATATCTTAAATTTTTTTTTTAAATATACATAAATTTATATATATAGATTAATCTTCCAAACTTAAACTATTATATTATATATGAATGATGTTTTTAAATAAAAATAATTTCTGATTAAAAACAAAAATAAAAACAACAAATTGTTATTTTCAAATAATGGAAGTAATTTACATTATACTATCATTTAACAAGTATTAGATATGTTTTGATATATCATTATTTTCTATATCCAGAAAACAATAAATTGTTAAACAACAATATCATCTAGGTTAAGTATATGAACAACACAAATTCAAACATCAAAAAATATTTACATAAACATTATAATACAATAATTTAATCAAAAAATACAATTCAAAAAACCAATATTCAAAAGAATAGTTATATACTTAATATTTGAAAATCAAAGATATTTTTGCTAAAATTGTACTTACCTGGCCAAGGAGATCGACCATCTTTTTACGGATGGATCAATTGTTGAGCATGTGGTCGATCCGAAAATACTCTACAGTTTAATTAAATATCTAAAACATTTATTTCAACACTCAACGGATAGTTTTGCTAAATATGATAACTAGATCGCCAACAAAATTACAAAAAAGATATTTAAATAGTAAAAAATATGTTAATTTAACGTGTTAAAATTTAAAAATAAATTTTAATTATGACATGCATCTTAACATTTATATAAATATATATCATACCTTAAATATAAATAATTTAACAACTTAAATTGAAAAAATAATAAAAATCCCGGGCGTATCCCGGGTTAATCCCTAGTCTAAAGCAAAAAGCTAGGAAAAAGTGATGACAGAAAGAAATTTAGAGAATAACGTAAGACTATTTATAATTTAACAATTAAAATGGACCATAAAGGAACATATAGTAACCAATGGGTATTTTCTGAATTGAAGTAACTTCATGGACGATATTTGTAATATCTTCGGCTGAAAACATCCTTCTCTATTTATCTGTTTTTTTTTTTGTAAAAATCTCTATTTATCTGTTATGGCTCGGTTTGTTCTACTTGTTTGTTCTCTATTATAGTCGACAATATTTAACAATAACGAGGCCAAAAACTGAAGATGAAAAGGAGTGAAATTATGCACCTTCCAACCTACAACAATTTATCAGACTGACATTAAATTCTCGTGGTAGGGCTAGTCAATTTGGTTAATGCCTTAATTTCTCAAAGAACAACAATACGATTCATGGGAGCCATTGTCTTATAGTCAACAATCGTCGTTGAATGATTATTTCAGATTCGTATATGTTATGTTCTGCACTAGACATGATCTTATACTATCATCGTCGCATTAGTTTTCTTTCTGTAGCATGGTCAACTCGGACCTTATTGATACGTATAAATCTACCCGTCCATATCTCTTGCGTGATAATGATGTTGATAGATTAAATTAAATACGCAGACCTCTTGTCATATAAAATAATCATTGATCGATGAGCATGAGTCGATGTTGAGTTAGTAGAAAATAATGGACATTTGACGAGATGGATCGAGCCATTTTCAACTACATATGTTTGATTTTATATTTTTTAAAAAAACTATAAATGTTTGATTTGCTTATCAGTCGCTACATTAAATTGATCTTGAGAAACATTTCTCAAATTTACTTTTAAAGGAAGAAACAAGAAAACGAACAACCACAAACTTTGACAAATAAGTGAATTCAGATAATTGTAGCGATCAATTTCAATGGAATGATAATGACGCCCAAAATGATTTTGCACTAATCTTTTATTGACTTGTTACTCGAGCTCCATACTCCAATTATTACTAAATAGCAACATGAATTTAAGATCTTTTTAACTTTCTCTAACCTCTCTAGTCTCTATGCATACTCGCAAACATTTGCAAGATGATAGATCATAGATGTATAGTGACACTTTTCAGAACACTGTAGATACAGTTATAAATATTGTTTTTGATTTCGATCGCATCCAGTGTCCATTTCATTTTTCGCTGAAGTATTCCTTTTGTTTTCTGTTGTTTTGTTGAAGTATTTAGTGTCAATAACTCAGTATAGTTTTCAAATTTCAATATTTTATACTGTAAAAAAACATCTGGTACAAAGTGCTATGATACTAATTTGATTTAATTTTGTTGATCATTAAAAAAGTATAATTTTCATGACATTACAAACAGGATATATATGCTCAGCAAAATAGCTTACAGTAAACAAAATTGTCTGGTTCTCTACTGTTAGTCTGTTACTTCTCTTCGAAATAGGACCAAAATTCATTGCCTCGGTCGAGTCGACTGAAACTTGTATGGTTAGAACATACAAGTCTTTTTAACCCCCCCCCCCCCCCCCCCCCCCCCCCCCCAAAAGAAGACCTTTAAAATATCTCGATTAAATAGTTTATAATACGCTAACTTAACTAATTTTGAAAGACGTTATAAATCTGGTACAAGTTGCCATCGAGATTTTGCACACAAGAAGTGTTCAAAGGGACCCTTCTTCATCTTTATATATCTTTTTGGACTTCGGCCGGCGTTGGCAGATTATGACTTATACAGTACTCTATATACCACCATTTCTTCTTTTTAATAACCTATATTTCTCAATTCAAAATAAAATAAAAATAATACCTCTTTATATATCTTTCTAGTGTAGTGGCATATAGGCTCCGATCAAATTCAGATACATTTCATTATTCTCGTAAGAAAGATGTTTTCACGATCATTAGCTACTTCGTAGTATTGTAAAATATTATATCAACTAGTTGATTATCCGCGCACGTACACGGAATGATACATGATATGTATGTTCTAATAATTTTTGAATACTAACTTTGCACGTTCAACCATAATTATTTCATGTCATAAGCCATATATATATATATGTATACACTAATTTGAATATCTGTTAAATGTGATTTTTACTCATATGATTTTTTGATCATTTGTATTTTATTATAACAAAAAATTTAAACTTTAGATCATACATTTTTTAATGTGAGATTTTTAACAGTTTTCGTAATTTATAGTTATTTTTAAAAATTCAAAATATAATATGTACTACGAAAAAATCAAAATTTTTATTATATGGTTAATATAATTATTTAATTTATTTTAATAATATAAAATTAAAATAATGAAAATTGTTATCGAATATTTATTATTAAAATTTTTAATTGTCAAATATATATTTTATTCATTTTGGTAATTTCGTAGCTTTTATTTAAAGAAAGAATGAAAAATAATAATTGTAGATTGTTAATTAATTTCATGGTTAGTTTAATGATAAATATATAATTTATGTTTAGTGGTCGAACATATTTCTCTAGGGACTTTAAAGAGTATTCTAGTGATGACACATATACATATACATGCATATATGAGATTTTTTATAAATACATATATACATACGTAAATAAAATATCAATAGCTTATACTAGAATGTTATTTTCTCTAGAATCTAAGGAAAATTCAATTTTAATAGTTCATGTGTATCACATTAACACTTAAATAATTTATTACCAAAAAAAACTATAGAAAAAAAAACTATAGGAAAATTCAATTTTAATGTTTTCACGATCATTAGCTACTTCGTAGTATTGTAAAATATTATATCAACTAGGTGATTATCCGTGCACGTACACGGAATGATACATGATATGTATGTTCTAATAATTTTTGAATACTAACTTTGCACGTTCAACCATAATTATTTCATGTCAATAAGCCATATATATATATATATGTATACACTAATTTGAATATCTGTTAAATGTGATTTTTACTCATATGATTTTTTGATCATTTGTATTTTATTATAACAAAAAATTTAAACTTTAGATCATACATTTTTTAATGTGAGATTTTTAACAGTTTTCGTAATTTATAGTTATTTTTAAAAATTCAAAATATAACATATACGAAAAAATCAAAATTTTTATTATATGGTTAATATAATTATTTAATTTATTTTAATAATATAAAATTAAAATAATGAAAATTGTTATCGAATATTTATTATTAAAATTTTTAATTGTCAAATATATATTTTATTCATTTTGGTAATTTCGTAGCTTTTATTTAAAGAAAGAATGAAAAATAATAATTGTAGATTGTTAATTAATTTCATGGTTAATTTAATGATAAATATATAATTTATGTTTAGTGGTCGAACATATTTCTCTAGGGACTTTAAAGAGTATTCTCGTGATGACACATATACATATACATACATATATGAGATTTTTTATAAATACATATATACATACGTAAATAAAATATCAATAGCTTATACTAGAATGTTATTTTCTCTAGAATCTAAGGAAAATTCAATTTTAACAGTTCATGTGTATCACATTAACACTTAAATAATTTATTACCAAAAAAAACTATAGAAAAAAAAAAGGTTAAATGGTACGGAAAATAGTTGGTTCAACACATAATTAATAGTGGGACGTGCATATAAGAAGGAAAACATTACAACAAAAAAAGATTCCCTATGATATTCAAAAAAATTATTCTCAAGTTTTTTTTTTGTCATCTATTCTCAAGTTATAACCAATTTAGTTATACTTTACTATGTGTACATTAAAATATGTAATATATTGGGCCAAAACAAGAAACATGTGAATTTGTACATTATCAAATGTGAGAGTGAAAACGTGGCACCATTCACATGCGTTATTCAACCTAAAGAAGTGGAATAGTATAGTTAGTACTTAGTACAATCGAATCGATAACTCATGTATGTATATGCAAATGTAATATATATGTGTAATGTACATTTGTACATTAAAAGCTTCACGTAGTCGATGCTTTATCATTGGTATGGTGCCTAAGTTGCGGCTTATCTAACAACCCACTAAGCTCTTCTTAGTTTGGTCTATCATAGAGCTCTATTATTATTATCTTCTATCAAAATCAATTAATTACTATGACGGCTTGACAAATTGTGGCTAATCTTTAATGATAATCTCTATAATCCCTTTACTTAGTTGTAGATACCTATTACGATATCATACTTCCAGTCTATATAATATATGTATGTGACATTATATAAAAGTATGTTTAGCGTTAAAAGTATACTAGAATGCCTAAAGAATAAAGATGATAGAAATAGGAACCATTAAATATATAGAAGGTTATATTGACTGACTTTCGAACTCAACAGAGCAGGCCAACTCAATAGCTACTCCAACTCAACCTAACTCTGAATTTTATGAAGACTAAATAACAATGATATGACAATTTTAATGTAAAATGTCTTACGCATGTTTGACTATATACTAACATATGTAGTTCTGATCACATGTTGCATTTATTTCTTTTTACACTTACATAGTACATCTCTCTCCTTATACTACTAATAATATAGACTGATTATTGGTTGGTGATATACGTACGTGTTATGTAAAACCGAATTCTAACGTAGTTAACCGAAAAATCTAAGGAAAATATGTAAGTAGGTTATATTGTGCATACATATTAGACCGTATAATATTAAGTATAAAATACGTATACAGAACGACACACATGTGAAACGAACCAACATGTATTAGGAGATGGTCCCATTAAGAGAGATCTCATGACTTCAAATCAAGAACTGGTCCAATTACAAAATGGACACGTAAATATGTACAAAGCTTAATCTCCATCCCTCTAATGGGTCTACACACAGCCTAGCATTTTTGTATTTTCTGCACTGTCTTTTTTATTTCTTTACTTTTTAAAACTTTGATATAATTCTTTTTCTTTTTGATCAAAAATTTGATATAATTATTTGAATTCTTATTTTAAGCTTTTCTTCTCTGATTTTTTTTTTTAAATCTCCCTGGAAAATTCTCAATTTTTCCAATGAATGAGTCTAGCTGGTTCCTTTGATTTTGCCACGACTAATCAAATCC
Source organism: Brassica rapa (assembly GCF_000309985.2). NCBI lineage: Eukaryota > Viridiplantae > Streptophyta > Magnoliopsida > Brassicales > Brassicaceae > Brassica > Brassica rapa. The sequence continues at coordinate 24,792,252 of NC_024801.2, read as the reverse complement.
GCATAATTTTTTTCTAAAAAGTGAGAAATAGAAGGAAAAAATACATAATATAACAATTATTGATGAAGTTCATAAAATAAAAATCTGGGGCCTTTGAAAGATGCTGTCTCACATATTCATTCATCTTTCAATAAAATCCAATATACATGATTCCATATTGGTCAGGCATGCTAAATGTAAGCAAGCAGCATTTATGGTGTTGCATCAGGTTACGGCAGAATATTGATTACAGAAACTCAAGTACCCAAACTAGATATTAACTTATGGGCTTAATAGAATAAATTTTTAACTTAATGGACTTTACTTAGGCCCGTTAAGGAACATTATGAAAAAGTGAAGCAACGGGCTTTTGTGATTATTAGCGATTCTGCAGTTTTCTTCTCCGGCGAATATATAAAGATAAAGTAAAACACAAGCATGAACGGAGCTTCGCACTGCAATTCCGTTTTGCTCCATTCTCATTATTGTTTCAAGTCATCGTGGTTCCTACGCTTCTTTTTCTATATGATTTCTCCAGTCAACACATTATGATTTTATCAAAGATTTACTGAGACGAAAGTTTTTGAAGGAAAATGGCAGTAATCAAAGACTACAACAATAATCGATCTACAGTTATATTAGAACCAGAGTAATTTATTTAACTAGCTGTTGATGGGCCCACTCGAAAGTAGGACCCTCCAAAAATAGGCGTATGCCACTTAAGCGAGGAGAGCACACGGTATTCTTTAGTAAAAGGCGAAAGAATAGTTCGCTCTGTGCTCACCTCATGGCTGCGTGATTTTGAAAAGGTGAACGTGAGCTGTATATATAATGTAACGTCTGCTGCTACATACTCCCGGTTATCCGATGTGGGACTTGCACACGAAAGACCAAAATGCGCTCGGGTACTGATTTAAAAATCATGTTGGGCCTTAAATATGTGATGTTATTGTAATGAAGTGAAGTTTCTGCATCTAGACTTATTTGTTTCTTCTTTTCCAACCAGATATGTAGTAAACTGCATCAAGGTCAAGGAGTAGTTACAAGCAACGTAGCTGGAAGGTTACACTAGAGTCATTGTAATTGGTGACTCAAAGCTGGTCTGAAAACCAGGTTTGTTACGCTCGTATGGACATTAGGCTACTCTTATAGTTCTGGAAAGCGAGAAGAACAAGGAACTCTTAGAGCTGCTGCACAACGAAGCTGTCGCAGAAACACGTTAGGGTGATGATGAACTTGATAGGGCTGGTGTTGAAGAGAATCTTGAACCACCGAATAGTTCAGTGTCATCCTCAGATGAGCAACGTATAGATAGAATCCGAAAGCTGGAGTTGACTCTATTGAACAACCAACAACAAACCAAGTATAATCCATTCATAGACGTTTATCTTAGGAATGCATCGCTGATGAACATGCTCAAGCAAAACTTGGGTAGAATCCTTTGGACCATTTTCTTTATTTTTTTAATTATAGATATGCGGAAACAGAGAGATTCAGGTTTGTTCCGTTAACACAGCACTCATCATTTTGATACGTTACAACAACTTATGCACCAAGTTGTCAACGAACTTCTACATCTTTCATCACTCCACTTTCAAAACAAGTTACACAGAAACTGAAGTAGCAGCTATGAAAAATTTCAACTAGCTATTGTCGGGCCAACTCTAAAGCAGGACCCTCCAAAAATAGGCGTATGCCACTTAAAAATGGAGAGCACACGGTATTCTTTAGTAAAAGGCGAAAGAATAGTTAGCTTTGTGCTCACCACATGGCTGCGTGCTTTTCAATATGTTGAACGAGAGCTCAATTTATGGTAACTTCTTGTGCTAGTTACTACCATTTATCCGATGTGGGAAATTGAAATGCCGTGGGACCAAGAAGGCGCTCGGTACTGATTTAAAAATCTTATTGGGCTTTCATGGGCCTCAAATAAAATCACGTTATTGTAACGAAGTGAAGTTTGTGCATAAAACTTATTTGCTTCTTCTTTTTCCAACCAGATTTGAAAACTGAAAAAGGTTACGACAAAGTTGCCGTCATTGGTGATGTCTTACTTAATTCAACGCTATTCTATTATGTAAATGAAAACTAATCAGAAACAAAGGAAACAATAACACACGAAAATCAACATCGATCGGAAATATGTGAATAGAAAAACTATAGAGGAACCAATGTCTGAATATTTGTGTAACTGTATTACATCCCCATCTTTTGTAATAAAAAGGTATTAAGAGATGAGGTAAAAACAAAATCAATCTAAATAAGTGAAGTAAAAGTAAAATAATTAATCTAGGGTAATATCCACAAGAACAATCCGACGGTTGATAAGAAAAGACTTAAACTCGATGAACCGTCGATTCTCGCGGCGGCACCAAAGCTACCAGTATCTCGTTCCCGAGTGGTGGCGGCCGGCGGAGACGTGCCGTTAAAATTAGGATTAGCACCGTACAAGTACTGGATCCCTTCCACGTCATCACTCGTCAAGTCAACTTTACGTTTCCCCGTCGTGATCGTCGGATACATGATCGACTCCTCCACAGAGGAATGTCCCAAACCAAGAAGATGACCGATCTCGTGAACCGCCACCGACTCAAGATCAACCGCCGCCGTCACGGAGAGGAAACTGTCGAGGTCTCCGGAGACAACCCAGTTCTCGTCAGCGTCGAGATGGAACTTCCCGCTCGGAGGCGAGAAAGCGTGAGCCAGCGTGCCCAACACGCCGTCGAAAGGCTCCCCGTCGCCGTGGTCGCCGGTGTAGAATCCGATCGTGATGTCGGAGGTCGTGAAAGACTCGATGTTCGTGAAGTTTAAAGCCGTAACCTCCGACCAACGTCCGAACGCGCGCGCGAACACGCCCTTGACCTCGTCGGTCAAGGGGTTTCTCGGGTCGAAAGCGTAGGTCAAGTCGCGGCGGTCTCTCGGCCACCGTGGCTCTCCGGGGAAAAGCGTGTAGTGTTTGACCGTGTGCAAACGAGGTACCTTGCCTCCTGGGGAGAAGTTGACTTCGAACGTCTTTCTTCTCCCGTTGTGCATCAGCGACGTACCGTTGACCACGTCCGGGTTGCCGCAACGCGGAACCACGATGTGTTTAATGGTTAACGCGTCGAGCTCTCCGGTTACGTTTAACCGGAAATTCTTTTGGTAAAGTTCAACGGCGTTTTTTAAGATGTCGTCGAAATCATCTGTGAAGTTGCCTGTATATGTCTCCGGGATGTAACCAAAACGTTGGAAGTATTTTTTTATGCGGAAGAGGCCGTCCACGTTTTGGCCGTGGTGGCAGCCGGTGAAATTGGAGAAGGCGTCCCAGAAAACGTGTGTGGTGTTACGTAGAGAGGGTGGAATGGCGCTGGAGTTGGGGAAGAACCAGGCGGAGACGGGAGAAACGATTAGGAATAACGATAGAAACCCGAAAACGCAAAACCTCATGGTGGTTTTGAGATTAGAGGTAAGCCACCCAAAAAACTAAAATGGAGAGATAATATTGGGATTTTAGGAGAGGATCTAGAGAGAGGGAGGTAAAATCTAAAAACAGGTAATGCCGTTTTTATATTTAAGATAATTGAGGAAGTTTGAGGTCAGCTACTGCGTTTGCGTTTTGTTTTGGCGGGTGAGGGGCCGTTGGGAATCGTTAGCGTGTCTGCCAAAGTTCTGCTTTTAAAAATGTTTTAAGAAACTGGTGAATGATTCCAATGGAAGCATCTATCGTCTTAGTCACGTTGAAACTTCGCAGAGGTCATCAAGGGAGAAGACTCCTGTGCCACAGAAAGACTTCAGTCCGGTTAGGTTAAGGATGGTAGATAACCGGTTTGAGGAAAAAGTCAAGGTGGCCAAGTCAAACAAAGGGGGTTTAACTAGTTTTTGTTTTTAAGTTTCAAGTGGGAGTTGGTTTGGTCGGAAAAGTCATCAGCGAGTCTTTGTCCGACGCGTTTTAAAGGCGTCACCCAAGTCTGCTGTTACAATCTTGTACATTCGTTAAGTGGTAACAACATATGATTCCAATGCTTCACATCAAATACCTTTTGGGTCCACTTTTATTCTCTGTTTTCATTTGTTATATCCGATTTATAAGACTTTGAACGCCTTCACAATATTGAGGAGGCAAACAAGGGAAATTTTCGTTCATGTTTGGATATGGATGAATGGTGTTATAACCAGGTAGCTCCATTATGTCTTCACACAATCTGAACCGTTCAGACAAAGAGGAGTTTATGGTAGTTCTAGATTTCTAGGCCATCACCGCCCAGGACAGAGCTTGAAAACTAATAATTTTAGAGCCTGTCTAGACCTGAGAGAAAAAAAAAACAAAAGAACACTCGTTTACATGCAAGAAAAGTTTATAGGAAAGAGATGAAACAATTTGGAAAACGTTTAGTAAAAAAAACTACTTATAGTATTGTTATTTTAGATCTATTCAAGAAATAATAGACCTCGTCATTTTTAATTGGAACCGGGATGAGGAATCCAAAGGGCTAGTTCTCAAGAGGCTCATTGAACATGGAGATTTGGATATGCATTCACTGATCACATTAACTCCCTTGCGTTTTGTATTCCAAATTCAAAAGCTTTTCCCGAGGTTCATTATTTTTCATTTACTGTTTGTCAAGAAACCTCTTGAGATTCTTTAACCTCTGGTTCTTCAATATATAGAGGCAAATCTTCTTGTCTTCTTTAAAGCGTTATACCTACAATAGTAAAGTATAAGTTTCTTCTCTTCCACATTTGGTTTCTCTTCTTTTTACTTTGATTTCCAATGGCTAAAAGTGTAAAGTTCAGCTTGAAACTTCTCATTGATGAGAAGAGAAACAAAGTTGTTTTGGCTGAGGCTGAGCAGGATTTTGTTGATGTCCTCCTCAGTCTTTTGACTCTCCCAATGGGTATAATCGCTGGCTTGCTGAAGGATCACAATACAATCCTAGATTGTTATAGAAACCTTAACAAAAGTGTTTCAGAAATGGACATTCGTCATTTTGAGAATGATGCTTTCAAGAGTTTGTTGCTGTCTCCCAAGAGTAGTAAGGATATCCATCGCAAGAGGCTCAAGCTCAAGCTGAACCGAGATCTTTGTGTGCCCAAGTTTTTTCAAGAGTGCTTCATGCGGAAGCAGGGCATACAGCAATTTCAGGACAATATGTAGCTGTGGAGCTTTGATGGATCTTCAGATTCATGTCCCAGAAGAAGAGCAAGTTGAAAAGGTGATAGGAGATGTTGCAGATGGAGTGTTTGTAAATTGCCGATCCTCTTTCATCATCACAGATGATTTAAAAGTGACTTCTAACTCTATTGGTGATCTCATGAAAGTTCTTAAAGATCTAGGGTACACTGGTTATAGTGATCTGCAGGAGACCCTAATTGATGTAGGGTTTGAAGAGGTAACTTTTTGTTTTTTCTTTTCTGTATAATTGTTGCTTAATAGGTTCTAATTCAATAATCTTTTATGGATATAGGTTGTGAGTCTACTAGGATGTTTATTTAGCTCCACTGACAAGCGTATTCCTCAGAAAAACTTGCATGACAAGTAAGAGGATGCATGAAATGTTGTCTCCACCTACGCTGAAAAAAGGGAACGCAAATCCAGGCGGAGCGTGTTCTGTGAAAGTTTTTGCTAGAAAGCTTGATAGAAAGATTCTTTATGCAGAGTGCAATGAAGACTTCATTGACTCTCTTCACACCTTTCTTGTGCACCCTCTTGAGATGGCTTGCTCATTGTCTAATGACAATACCATTTTTGGATGTGTTGGAAACTTGTGTAGAAGTCAGTGTAGAGGAGCAGCTTCCACAAGTTGTAACCTTCCTGATTTTTATATTTGTAGCACCAACAAACTGCTTGATTATGCTCACTATTATTCAGTGACATATGATGTTGGATTCCTCTCAAAGAATACTCGAGTCGCAAAGTCGCTAGGTACATTGATAGGTCTCTCTCCAAAAGTGGCAACATTGTGAGTATGTATCCAAAAGTGAATCCTGGAAGTTCATTAAGTTGTGGGAGTGGGTTTATGAAGAGAAAAACGAAGTTCGTCGTGTCTGATGATCTTACTATAACTCCGATGAATTCATCTTCAACCATTGGCTTGTTAAGGAAGATGAAGGTAGACATCAATGATCTCGAGGAGTTTCAGATCACCATTTCCAAAGCAGAGGTATGCTTTTACTATTAAATCACATACTTTAACTTTTTGTTCTTTGGTATATCCATCTTGCATCAGTTACAACTCTTTAATTTTTCTCATGCCTGCAGCTCATTAGCATTCTTAGAGCTTCATTGGTCTCCTCATCTGCATTGACCGATGGTCTCTCAAATTTGCTAGTCAAGAAACCAAAGATAGAGACTTGAACTCCACCCAAGAGACTTGTGGTTTCTGATGTTCTTATTGGCTTCCAGGGTTTTCTTTTGTGCTTGTTGCTCTTCTTTTCTCTACTCTATGCATCTCATTTTATGATTCCTAATACTCTTTATTGGATTATCTTTTAGTATCACTCCTTATTTCCAAACTATGGTTCGATCAAAAGTTAAAATCAATATTTTGCTGTTGCAAACAAGAAGCATTATTGGTTAACATATCATCACATATTCACATAAAACAGTTCACAAACGTTGTTTGTTTCCCCCTACAGCTAAAAGGGCAACACTTAACAATAAATAAATAAAACATAAAGTAGACAAAACACAAACAGAGAGACAAACATGTTATGATTAGTCTTTCCTAACACTTAGAAGGCCTCTCATAATCAGGAGGCAAAGAAGGGCAATTCTCGTTCATGTTTGGATAAGGTTCAATGGTATTATAACCAGGTAACTCCATTCTGAATTCACCCAGAATCTGACAGAACTCAAGCTTCCCTTTCTCCGTGTTACACCAACTCGGTAGCCTCGTCTGATTATCCTCAAACAACCTCAGAGTATACGCATCTCGAATCTGAAACAAACAAAGGAAACAACACTAAGAGACTGAAGTTAAATGGAAAACAAAAGGCAGGTGAAGAAGACTCACAGTGAATTCAGTGACTTGAATATGATCAGCGAGAGGACCAAACACACCAGCAGCTTTGTACATAGCAAGGATGAAAGCAACGCATGTTGTTGACTTCCCGTCGCTGTATACCCACTCATCCTGTTCAGGGATGGTGAGTAGCTCATCAAAAGACATTCCACGCCTCGCTGTTTCTTCAAGAATCCCATACAAATCCAGCTCCTGCTAAGCATTAACTTATTAGCTATCCTATTCAGAAGAGTAGGAGAAAGTACTTTAATGCATACCTCAGTACCGAGCCGTTTATTGAGTGCCTCGTTCCACATATTAGCAGCATATGCAGGTTGTACACGAGTCCACATAGACATGACAGAAATAACCAAGTGAGCATCAAGGGGAGGAGGGTAGTTATCGGCAAGAGTATCGATCCAGCTAAAAATCATGTTGTGATATCCATAAGGCTTTCCCAACATGCTCCGTGCATACTCCCACGCAGCAGTATTATTAAACTTTGCTCGTACATCAGGATGCAAAGGAAGCAAAGCCACTTGCGGATTTGAACTATCCTTCAACGTTAGTTCCCACCATTCATCCCAAGGAATCACAACAATGATCTCTTCACCCTTCTCGTTCTCATGACCAGATTCACCAACCCAAAGCCTCCCCACATCATCCTTCAAACAAACAGCAGTGTGACCAGCAAAAGCGCCAGTCACCCATTTCTCCAAAGTCTCAAACCCACCCCACCTTCCTCTAATCTTCGACACCGCCAAGAAATCTCCGGAACGCACATCTTCCGGATTGATCACAGACCGCCAAGGCTGAGGCCGCTTCTCGAACGTGGCGCCCATATGCTTCGTCAAGAAAGCCAAGTTCGCGTTCTGCCCCCAGCCCGTGTTGGAGAAGAGAGGCAACACATCGATCAAAGAAAGCAACGTCCCTAGCATCCCTGACGGCATAAGAAACACTGAAACTCCATGCTCCTTCACCTAAACATTCATAAACTAATCATCAACACAGAGTCCCTCTTAAAAGAAGACAATACAAACTAATCAAAAAACCTTCTTACATAATCCAACTCAGCTGTTTCTTCCCAAGAGCCAAAGCTCAAAGTATGAACTCTGGCAGAGAAATAGTAATCCCATGTGATCCTATACGGCGTTGCGAAGACATAAAGGTCCATACACGTTAAGCTATGTGCCTCAGACGTCTGCACAAAAAAGTCCCCAAACTAGTTAAATTCCGACCAAAGATTGAAACTTTACAAGAAAAGAACCAAACCAACAACCTTGACATGTCTGCACACAAAGTTCCCCAAAACTAAAAATTCCGACAAAAGATTGAAACTTTTTTTTTTGCTAATTCTCTGGCCAAAGATTGAAACTTTTTAACAGAAAAAGAAACAAACCTTGAGATGGAGAAGGCCACCTCCAAGACCAGGCTCATCTCGATCGCTAACGGTGATGTCGAGACGAGCCTCGTTGCCTTTAAAGCAAGCGCCTTTCCACTCAAGAGACGCGTTGTTGTTCGGAGTAACGGACCCGACGAAGACCGGCAGCAAATCCACGGCGCTGTGGAAGCTGTTCAGGACGGGCCACGAGACTTGACGTGGCAGCATCGGGAGGACATCGTTGACGCTGAAGGGGACTTTTAGGGATTGACCCAGGTCAACGGAAAAAGCTAACCCTAGAAGAAGAAGAAGAAGGTATATGAGGTTTCGAGTTAGAGACATTCAAATCAATTAGTGGTTTTTGAAACAAAAGGTTTTTGGTGGTGTTAAGGTTGAAGATGATGATCCATTCTTGGTTTCAACCTTTTCTCTCTCTCTCTGTTGTTTCTGAGAATTGGACTTTGGGGAGGTTAAGAGATTAAAGCTGAGCTGGGATGATGATGAAATAGTCTTTTCTTAGTTTTTTTTTTTTTAAGATTCTTCGCTTGCTCCCTTCTTCCACGTCAGCGTTACGTTCTGGCTGCTCCGAGTTTAGTTCCGGTTTAGTTTGATCTCCACGACTGGTTTTATGATCAGTTCCGGTTTAGTTCAATATTCATGTCCAATTGCTTGCAAGTGTAGGAAGAATATTCCATATTAGCATAAAGATGCTTCTTCACTAATTTGACATATATATATCTACTAAAACATAATGATTGCAAAAAAAATTTAGTAGAAACATTACATGATGGGGAGAAGATAAATTGTTCACCTAAGAATTAAATGACTACAATGATGGTATGCAGATGCTGCTGTTCCTTATCCACATAAATAACCACAACTACCAAACAAAGCGTAATCATTGTACAGATAACAATCATTTCCTCCCAAAATGTAGACCACAACGCCTAACTAGTGACGATGAGTCGATCCATTGCTTTTTTGGAGAGTTTAGATTGCGAAGATGAAGCAGTTTGAGTAGCAAGGGATAAACAGAGAACTATCTTCTACCATCATTGGCTGTCTGAATGGGTTTAACCCAATCTGCATTTCAAGGAGATACATTATTATTCTCTATATTGTTTCAAAACATATAAGCAAAAAGTACTAGATTTTTTCTTTTGTGCAAAGAAACATCAATTATCCAACACAGGTTGATTGGAGAATTGGACATTAGTGTGTACTTGGATCCAAATTGATTTGTAAGATCTGAGAAAAGAAGGAAGATGTCTTGTCCTCTTTCAACTTCATTATATGTGTCGACCCTCTATTCTTTTTATACAGTATTTTGATGAGACATATGCCTGCACCATACGGCAGGAATCATATCCTATCCCCCCCTTTCTATTAGTATGACGTCATCAACCCACATAACAAAAAAAGCATAGATTTGAAAATAATAAAACCTAAAATGTAGACTTACAGGTAACGAGAGAGGTTGCCCTGTGATGGTTCTAATGCAACAAGCCGCAAGATGACAAGCTTCTTCACAGTAATCAGAAAACACAGCTGGGACTTTCATCCCTTTTATTAGTTCCTGAAGGTTTTTTTTTCACACGTGACATAAATGAATGATTAAAGAAAGGATGTGGTCACTGTATATATGTAAACAGTCATTGGTAAATGACGTAATCGTGGTAGATACTGAATAAAATTATCAGTTACTGGAAAAAATAGAAAACGTACAATAGTTGGCAACCAGCTCGGATATGCTGCGATGCCTGCGTTTGGAGCAATCACTATGTGAGGAGGAGGTGAATCCTGTCCAGACAAGGTGGTCAATCAGAAAACAAAAACACAGTAAAGTGGAACTAGATTGTACATAACTGTTCTGTTTATACAAGAATAGAAAAAGGGTACCTTTGCTATGTCACTGTAACGATCATGATAAAACCCTCGATAAAGCTGTAACGACACAGCTGAAGACTCAGACGATTTGTTATTGTGTTCGAGAATTTGACTTGAACATTTACAATCACATTCTTCTTCTTCCATGCAAGTAGCATAGCCGCAGAGGGAGATTATCTCTCCATCCCTATTCAACAGGTGAACATGATTCATCAGAATGGTGCCAACATATAAAACCAAAGAACTAGCTACGGCGTTTCAGTTGCAATCAAAGATATTATTGAGCTTTTGAATTGCTCACAACTCACACATGTTGTGGAACATCAGGTCCAACCAGTTGTAAGTGAATGCGCAGACCAGGGAAGAGCGCTCGCAGCTCAGCAAAGACTCCAACTTGACCAAGCTCCTTCTGAGGGCCTTCAGAAGCTCAAACTATCAGCAAATCATATTATCATAATGCATCCTTTGAAACATATGTATAATATTCCACATGCCAATATTAAGGTACTACACTACAACTACGGACATCTCCAAACAAAAACTGATTCATGAATCATACACAAGAACGAGAAAGAAGATAGCAACCTCAAAGAAAACGCAGTAGAATTACATACCAAGATAATGTATACGAAGTTCATCACTTATCCGGGGAGTCAAGTTTTCAATCCCAATGGCTTGGACTGCATGATATATTGTAAGTGGCTGAAACAACAAAAAGCTCTAAGAGTCAATAAATAGAAACACTCTCGTTAGACTAGCAAAACCGCATTAAATCACGTCAAGAAGATGTGTTACCCAGTGGAGAAGAAGAGCAACAGGAGAATCAAGAGGTATCTGTCTCCACTCGTAATAATCCTTCCAACTACATAGCTGGCTTGTTACTGGAGACAAAGGGCCTGCATGTGCGATGATGATCCCAAATAAAAATCAACTCTTCCAGTAAAACCATAACCAGAGGAGTAAAAATGAAGCGTACCACGGCATGGACAAGAAGAGCTTGGCAGATGCCAACCTTCATTTCTAAACCTATCATAAGCCGAGAAAGTAACAGAGGAGGAGCCACATTTGCACTCAAACATCCACATTCCAGCATGATGTAATCCCCTTTTGGTGAGGAAGGAGCACCTGCTCTCTTCCTTCTGACTAATCTAAGAAGGAATACAAAATGGTTCAAGAAATGAAAAAAGGCATCAGCTTTCTTCATCTAATGCTCTATCAAGAAAACCTGGACTGTAGCTTCTTCTGTGAATGTAAATGGAAACTCGTTTAAAAGATCAACACGACGCATTTGCTCTTCTAGTCTCTCGCACTCTTCCTTGTGATACCTCCAATGCGAACTCTGCAAAACCAAAAACAAGATCTAGCTTTGAGTGATCAAATCACCAATTTCCCAAAACAGATTAGGTCGACGAAGAAGAAGAAGGGCTTAAGCAGTAAGCAAAAACCTGGTGAGAGACGGAGCAATACGCCACGGCGCCACAATTGCCACACCTCCTCGTCGGTCGGCCAACGCACCGCGTCGCGAAGCCACGCGCAGCACACTCCATCCGCCGCCGGCGAACGAAAATGATCAAATGAACAAAAACTCAAGGCCCATTTTTGTTTTAATCCCAAGGCCCATTTGTGCTGATTCGAAGGCCCATCAGGTTTTTTTTTTTGAAACATTACAATTCTCCTTTATTCGTAGTTTCATTTCATCACCTGATTACTGTACCCGATAGAGAGCTAGAATTTGAACTGAAGTCAGTCTTGAGCTGCAACGTCACCAGAATTACAAAAAAAGTTAAACGAGCTTCTTTTACCATATAACATTTTTATTGTAATTGTTTTGAATGGAGGTTGGAAACTTTTGACTTTTGAGAAATCTTTCTCGTCACTTCTTCAACTCTCTTGCCAACTCCTGTTCTACAACCAATAAAAACTAAGTGAGGTATTGTTCATACCATAAACAAATTTATATGATTTGTTACCTAACAATTCAAGTAATCGAACTCAATCATAAGTGATAAATACTTATCATTAGCATTTTGCATACCATACGAAGTACAAAAAAGAAAAAAGAAAAAAGAAAAAAGAAAAAAAGGCTTTTAGTCGAGAAGAATGGTAGAGTTGACCGGTTGACTTGACCAAAAAATGATTAATTACGTCATTTCACTAGTCTTCGTACTTTCCTTTTACGAGTAGGTTGCGCGTTTTACATTTAAGGTGAAACGACCGGCCATATTGTTATACTACTTTATCTTCCTGTTTTAATAAGAGACGTTTTTTTTTGTAACACAATAAGAGACGTTTAATAAACTCTAAAATGTTTTATTTCAGCGAGAAATATATTTTCCATATGTTTTGTGGTGTGAACCATACCTTTATCATAATCTTACTTGCATTACATTCCTTTTTCGATTCAACGATACCTTTTTTTCTTTTTGTTTAACACGTTTCTATCTTCTGTTTGATACGCGTTATATTTATATGATCAGCATTACTATCATTTTATTTGAACTTTGTTTTATCAATGGTGATCACCCACTACTACTGGATTGATTTCATTCCCTACTAGTTTGACCGATTGAGATTTGCATATATCAAGAGAAATATACACTATTTATAGTTTAGGCAACACCAGTATTCAGTTGACCAAAAAAAGACAAAACCATTGTTTACTGCGCAAAGTAAGTAATCTCTTGCTTTTTCTTTCAATAATGTCAAATTGTAAATTACCTAAAGTAATAAATGAATTACTTCTATTATTTTATACATAAAAGAAGAATAAATGCACTATTGGCAGAATGTGAATTCATTTAATTGCCATAGAAAACAGAGATTTTCTCCTTTGTGTCAATAATTCAGTTGACAAAAAAAAAAAAACTGAAATGTTTTGGCATGTAGTTAAGACTTCTTTGGCATCAAAAATATTTCTAGAACACACAAAATTAAATTACAAGAATTCAACACATAGCACTCCTTTTAGACAAAGTCAGCGATACACATCCAACCGCACCAGCTCCACAAGTCCACACACGGAAAAGGACTCTAATTACCAAACCACCCTTTACCATCAACTCCACCACTAAGGGTATTTCCGTCACTTAAACATATCATAAGACCAAACCCCCGGGAAAAAGAGGTTCGAAGAAGAACAGATCAACTGCTCTCTGCTTCTAACTCCCCTCATTACCACCAAAACCCTCCAAAATTAAATTTAATAAACCTATCAAAAAATCGAATATTAACACTAAGCCCCTGAGATAAAATTAAACAAAGACGTTACGTTTTTCGCAATTTTATACGATCTCTCTGTACATGAGCTAATCGTTCATGGCTGCCATGTTACACCAGCCATGGCCGTTTCCTCTACAAGTAACCATACTTCTCTTCCTATGCGTCGTCGTTTTACCGTATCATTCCTTTTCACAATCAGATTCGCCTCAAAACATCGAGACTTTCTACCCAACCGCCGAACTCTCCCCGGTTCCTCCGCCGATAAACCCTTCTACCCCCTCATCTCCGCCGTCTAATCAATCATCGTCGTCAGATAGAGGAACGATCACCAAGGCCGTCCTCATAACGGCAGCGAGCACCGTAGTTCTCGCTGCAGCGTTCTTCTTCTTCCTCCAGAAATGCGTCATCGCGCGGCGAAGGCGACGGAGAGAGAACAGAATCAACGTCCAGAACACTTTACCTCCGTATCCTCCGACAACGACGACGGTGGCGGCGACGGAGACTTTGGCTAGAGAAGGTTTCACGCGGTTTGGAGGTGTGAAAGGTCTGATCCTCGACGAGAACGGCCTCGATGTGTTGTACTGGAGGAATCTTCAGAGCCAGAGGCAGAGAAGAAGCGGAAGTTTCCGGAAGGAGATCGTCGTGGCCGGAGGAGAAGAAGGTGGTAGTGAAGAGAAAGAAGTGATTTATTACAAGAACAAGAAGAAGATGGAGCAGGTCACGGAGGTTCCTCTCCTCAGAGGAAGATCATCCACTTCTCACAGTATAATCCATAACGATTCCTACGAGTTGGAATCGCCGCCGCCACCACCACCACCGCCGTCAATTCCGGCGAAGAAAACTGTCCCAGCACCGTCGCCTCCGCCTAAGAAGGGTCCTTCGCCACCGCCACCACCAATTCCGGTGAATAAAACTGCACCACCACCGCCGCCTCCGCCGTCGCCACCGCCAACTCCGATGAAGAAAACTGCACCAGCACCGCCGCCTCCGCGTCCTTCACCTTCGCCGCCACCACCTCCGCCGGTGAAAAAGGCGGCGGCTTTGTCGTCATCGGGATCAAGACCACCGCCGGCGCCGAGAGGATCAAGCGGAGGAGAGAGCTCAAGAGGTGGTGGAAGTGGTCAGGTGAAGCTAAAGCCACTACATTGGGATAAAGTGAACCCTGACTCCGATCACTCTATGGTGTGGGACAAGATCGATCGCGGCTCGTTCAGTTTCGACGGAGATTTAATGGAAGCTCTGTTCGGTTACGTCGCTGTCGGAAAGAAATCGCCAGAACACGACAAACAAAAGTCAAACTCCCCGACCAAAATATTCATCCTCGATCCAAGAAAGTCTCAGAACTCAGCGATCGTGCTCAAGTCCCTAGGCATGACGCGCGAAGAGCTCGTGGAAGCACTCGTCGAAGGACACGACTTCGTACCGGAGACGCTCGAGAGGCTAGCGAGAATAGCTCCGACGAAAGAGGAGCAATCAGCGATCCTCGAGTTCGACGGCGGCGACGCGGGGAAACTCGCAGACGCGGAAGCGTTCCTGTTTCATCTCCTCAAAGCGGTGCCAACCGCGTTTACGCGGCTAAACGCGTTTCTCTTCAGGGCGAATTATTATCCAGAGATCGCTCACCACGGCAGATCGCTCCAAACGCTGGATTTAGCGTGTAAAGAGCTGAGGTCTCGCGGTTTGTTCGTGAAGCTTTTGGAGGCGATTCTAAAAGCTGGTAACAGGATGAACGCGGGAACCGCGAGAGGAAACGCTCAGGCGTTTAATCTAACCGCGCTTTTGAAACTCTCGGACGTGAAGAGCGTTGATGGGAAGACGACTCTGCTTAACTTCGTGGTGGAGGAAGTGGTAAGATCGGAAGGAAAACGCTGCGTTTTGAATAGAAGGAGCAATAGCTTAACACGAAGCAACAGTAACAGAAGTAGTAGTAGCAGTAGTAGTAACAACGCTCCTCAAGCCATGTCTAAAGAAGAGCAAGAGAAAGAGTTCTTGAAGCTTGGTCTACCTATTGTCGGAGGATTAAGCTCTGAGTTTTCAAACGTGAAGAAAGCTGCGAGTGTAGATTACGACACTATTGTTGCGACTTGCTCGGCTCTTGCGGTAAGAGCGAAAGACGCGAGGAAGGTGATCGCACAGTGTGAAGGAGGGAGGTTTGTTGAGAAGATGATGACGTTTCTTGATTCAGTAGAGGAAGAAGTGAAGACGGCGAGAGAAGAAGAGAGGAAAGTAATGGAGCTTGTGAAGCGGACAACGGAGTATTATCAAGCAGGAGCTAGTGTTAAAGGAAAGAACCCTCTTCATCTGTTTGTTATTGTGAGAGATTTTCTGGCCATGGTTGATAAAGTATGCTTAGATATTATGAGGAATGTGCAGAGGAGGAAGGTAACTAGTTCTTCCGAGTCCACTTCCACGCAGAGGAATGCTGTGAAGTTTCCGGTTTTGCCTCCAAATTTCATGTCGGACAGGTCTAGGAGTGACTCCGGTGAATCGGATTCTGATATGTGAGAAGAGTTCATATTTGTTATTTGTAAATAATAGAATGATTGAGTTCTTGATTTTTATTCAAAGGTATTGAATTGTTGATAGATTTATATGATAAAGAATTTTGGTTTATGACATTTCCATGTTTTATGAACATGTCTTCTATAACCAAACATAGCTCTGATTTGTGAGTGTGAACTTCGCTTTTTATCCATCTTTGTTGAGTTTCTGAATTTTCTCAACTTGGATTATAAAATGGCTGAGCTGTAGAGGAAGTAAGAGTTGGTTTTGGTTATGAACAAATCCTAATATAATAGGCTTGTGCTTTTTAGTACTTTAGAGGTCGTAGGAGTTTAATGCTTTGGGTGAAGCAACTGAGTCTCATGGGGTCGGTAGTAACCTTTTTTCCTTAGTCACAGGTCTGCTTAGTCATGACGGAATCGCTTGTCTGAGTTGTCTCTGGTGAACGCTAACTAATGATCTTTTATGCTAAAAATTAAGATTGCAGAATGAATGAATGAGATAAGGTTTGTTTCTTTGTTTTCATTAACAGTAAGATATGTAGTCAGATATTGTTGACAAAATAAAAATGAACTAAAGAACTCATTTAAAACCCTTGTAACAAACAACTCTCATGATACAATAAGAAAAAGGTCATAAATCTGATCACTGAAAGCAAAATGAGATACAAAATATTGACTTGTTGATACATAATATGATAAAGAATCTTATGAACAAGTCTTCTTCAACTGGACTGAGTATATATTTCACCAAACATAACTCGGTTTGCTTATCTAATAAACAATACCGAATAGTGTGAACTTAGCTTTTATCTAAATTTATTAGCTTTCTGAATTTCCTTGAACTTGGATTAAAGCTAACCTTTACAGAAAGTAAAAGTTGATTTTGGATATTGACAGAGCATAATAATAGTGTGTATGATTCTCGTTGTTTCTATTAATAATTCGGATAACAAAAAGACTGGATATGTAAAGAACGTTGATGTTGATTTTGGGTATGAACAAAACATAAATACTGCTATTATAGTGTGTGTGACCACTACCTTTCACATCTTGTAATAGTTTTTGAGTGGAAAAAGCATATTTTTATAACCAAATAGTAACTTTACGAAACATCGCAACACTTTCTTTGCACTTTTTCTCAGTAGCAACGCGTAGGCAAGAACAAGCGCAAGTTTCACATGGATGCTTATAAAACACACACTAAAAGGAATCAACCATTACACAAACTTCAAACATAACTATAACCAATCATGTCTCTGCCTGTAGAGATGTTCTTGTTCTTCCTCTTCTTCTTCTCTATGGATACAGTTTCTCAAGGCTCAGACCCAACAGGTGGACAGTTTAGCTTCAACGGCTACTTATTCACCGACGGAGTTGCTGATCTAAACCCTGACGGATTATTCAAACTCATCACTTCAAAGACGCAAGGAGGAGCTGGTCAAGTTCTCTACCAGTTCCCACAAAAGTTCAAGAACTCACAAAACCACACCGTTTCATCTTTTTCCACCACTTTTGTCTTCGCCATCATGGCAACCCGCAAAACAGCCGCCGGTTGTGGACTCTCCTTCAACATCTCCTCAACAAAAGGCTTGAACTCTTCCGCAAGCAACCGCTCTGTTTCAGTTGAGTTCCATACCGCCAAAACCGACGGTAAAGATGTTAACGAGGTTGCTATCAATGTCAGCGGTTTAGATACATATAGAAACAACTCTGCTGGTTATTATAAAGATGATGGTAGTGGTTTTGTGGATATAGAGATTGCAAGTGGGACGCCAATACAAGTATGGGTTGAGTATAACAACTCAGCTAAACAGCTTGATGTTACAATGCACTCTATCTATACATGTAAGCCCAAGACTCCTCTGCTTTCGTTGCGAAAAGATCTTTATCCTTATCTACTTGAGTACATGTATGTTGGCTTCACTTCAGTAGGCAGTCCAACTTCTTCTCACTACATTCTTGGATGGAACTTCAACAGCACAGGGCCAGTTTTACCTATAGCTCACTCTCGTCTCCCCAAACTTCCTGATGAAAAAGATCGGTCATTGAGCCGCAAGATCTTGGCTATTAGTCTGAGTATTTCAGGGCTTACACTCATTATTGTATTGGTTTTTGGAGTTGTCTTCTACTTGAAGAGGAAGAAGTTCTTGGAAGTTATTGAAGACTGGGAAGTGCAGTTTGGTCCTCACAGATTCACTTATAAAGATCTCTTCATCGCCACGAAAGGTTTCAAGAACAGTGAGCTTCTTGGAAGAGGAGGTTTTGGAAAAGTCTTCAAAGGGATCTTACCATTGTCTAGCATACCGATCGCGGTGAAGAAGATTTCTCATGATTCAAAACAAGGAATGAGAGAGTTTTTGGCTGAGATTGCTACCATTGGAAGACTCAGACATCCAGATTTAGTTCGTCTCCTTGGCTACTGCAGACGCAAAGGAGAGCTTTACTTGGTCTATGACTTTATGCCTAAAGGAAGCCTTGATAAGTTTCTTTACAATCAACCAGATCAAGTTCTTGATTGGTCACAGAGATTCAAGATCATCAAAGATGTTGCCTCAGGGCTTTGCTATTTGCATCAGCAATGGATGCAAGTGATTATCCACAGAGATATTAAGCCAGCAAACATTCTTCTTGATGAAAATATGAACGCGAAGCTCGGTGATTTTGGACTTGCAAAGCTATGTGACCATGGGATTGATTCTCAATCCTCCAATGTCGCAGGTAAGTTAGCGTTTTTGTGTACATTATAATCAACCAATCAGTCAAGTTCTTTGGACTTATTAAGGGTTTTGTGTTGTTACTTTGGACGCAAGGTACATTTGGATATATATCACCAGAGCTTTCAAGAACAGGAAAATCAAGCACAAGCTCTGATGTTTTCGCATTCGGAGTGTTCATGCTGGAGATAACTTGTGGAAGAAAACCCATAGAGCCACGAGGATCACCGAGCGAGATTGTTTTGACTGATCGGGTACTAGACCGTTGGGATAGTGGAGATATACTGCAGGTGGTTGATGAAAAGCTAGGGCACAAGTATCTTGAGGAACAAGTAACTCTAGTTTTGAAACTAGGGTTGCTTTGTTCGCATCCAGTGGCAGCAACTAGACCAAGCATGTCAAGCGTAATGCAATTCCTAGACGGTGTAGCCACACTTCCTCATAACTTGCTTGAACTTGTAAATGCTCGAAAAATAGATGGAGGATTTGATGCTTTGGGTGAAGCAAAAGAGTCTCCAGGGGCCAGTAGTAACACTTTTTCTTCGGTCATGACGGAATCGTTTGTCTCTGGTGGACGCTAACTTATAATGATCTTATTTTTATGTTGCATACTTGCATAGTACGAGATTGTAGAATGAGAATGAAATAATGTTGTTTCCTTGTTTCCACTAAGTATTAGAGCATCTTTATCCAAGAGACTTATAAAATTTGTGAAGCGTTTTCCGAACGCAAATCCTTGTGGAAAAAAATCGAAACTCTTGAGACTTACTAACATAGAAGATGACCATGACGAGCATGTGTAGAGATTCTAATAAAATATTAAATTGTTAATGAACATATAAACTCGTTTAAAATCCTTACTAAACACAACTTCTGTGAAAAATTGTCTGACTCATAAAGAAAAATCAAATCTCTGCTAACCCAAACGGCATGTAGGGTTGTTCCTAGACGCAATAATGGCCTTCATGTTAGAACCTGGATCGAACCTCAACGTCGTTTCATCACAATTGTAGCTGAAAACTCTTGTCGAATTTTCTATACAACGTGCAAGAAAAACACGAGACCCGAACCTCACTTCACTCTTTTCTTTGATATCTTTGATAATGTTTTGTCCAACCAAACCGCGGATATCTTTTTCAGAGACGGTAGCTGAAAACCTAAGTAGCTGAGGCGACTTGTGGTTGAGATATTCTTACCTTATAAATTATAATGGCGATTAGGTAATCAATTTTCTTTCTTAAATTGTGTATTAAAGTAATTAAATAAAAAAAAAGTATTAGATAAACTCTGACCTTTGCGTGGACGAGGTAGCTAGGGTAAGATCCTTGTAAAACAAGGAAGCTTGAATGTCTCCTTGAGGACATTTGCTATCACCAAGAAGATAGTCAGGACGCCTTATCAATAAATCCCAATTTACCGTGAAATCCATAGAAGCTACTTCTATATTCGGCGCGTGAGATTCTGCTGATTTCACTACAAAAGCAATCATAGCAGTAAAAAAAGCCAAAACCAAGAAAAGAAGAATGCAGGAGCAGTAGTCCTCTCCTCCTCTTCGACTACTTTGTGTGCTTGTCATTATGCACGATTGACTGATTGGAGAAGAAGATCGAGAAACTTTAGTTGTGATGATTGAGATAATAATGAATGTGCTCTATATATATATATATATATACACAGCCACACACACACGAGATTTGTTGCAATCCTAATTAGGATTTTGATTATAAATAATCATAAAAATAAGATACTTTTATTTTGAAGAATCACGTAGATATTAGTGGGCTTAGACCGGTAATTGAAAAATCCTAAGCCAATATATATATTTCTTTTAATGAATGTTAAATTAATTCAAGATTTTTTTTTTTTTTACAATGACTGCAACATAAGTTGAGTGTTTAGAGTGTTTCTTAAGGAATTGGATAAAGAAATAAAATGTTATCTAAATGAAAACCATGTTTCCATGGTTTTGTTGTGCTTGCTGATTCCCATAAAAGGCAAACTGGATATGCCATATTACTGAATACTTACATTACAATTATGAAAAATTTCCAAGAGATTTGTCCGCCTCCAGCTCTGTTGACCTTTACAGAATCATTTGTCTCTCATTGTCTTAAAAAAACTATAAACTAAGCACATATGGTAACTTGAAATCATCTCTAGGTTCCACAATTTTAGATTGGACTGCAAAAACCTAGCAACGGCTTCTATCTACATTTTTATTTTATTTTTGTGGATTTTACTTTTAGACATTCTTGTTGATTGATTGTGAGTATTGGTTGATTGTCATAACTTTGTAATCTTTCACTACTTTGTATTAAACAGAGCCACTCAATTCTTAAGAAAGCGATTCAATGAAAATTCACGAGACCTGACTTTGACTTTTGTGTAAGAATGAAAAACTATATAATTCACATAAACTAATTAGTACTGCTTTAATAATAGTTTAATAGCACGTAGTACATTCTAGGATTAGATCATCTGGCCATTGAATTCTTCTTATTGATCAATTATCTTCGTTGACTTTCTCCCTAAAGTCTCTTCTTTCTTATCATGAACATAATTCCCTAAAGATTATGATGTTCTTGTTGTGTTTGCAGCTGTTGTTCTTCCCCAAGAACGTAGTATCAGACCCAAATGGTGGACAGTTCAACTTCAACGGCTTCCTATACGCTGCAGGATCAGCCCATCTAAAAAGCAATGGCCTCTTCAGGCTTACCAACACTACCGCACAAACAGCTGGTCAAGTCTTCTACAACTACCCACTGAGGTTCAAGGATTCTCCAAACGGTACCGTCTTCTCCTTCTCCACCACTTTCATCTTTGCCATAGCTTCACATTATGGAGCTGACAATGGCCATGGACTAGCCTTTGTCCTTTCTCCTATTAGAGGTTTATCAAACGTTGATCCCACACAGTATCTAGGACTCTTCAACTCAACCAACATGGGAGATCCATCAAATCACATAGTAGCTGTTGAGCTTGACACGGTCCAAACCGCTGAGTTTAATGACATTGATTCTAACCATGTTGGTATTGACATAAACAGCGTGATCTCAGAGGTAGCTTCTTCAGCAGGCTATTTCAATGATGATGGTACGTTCGTGAATCTCTTCCTCTCCAGTGGAGACCCTATGCAGGTTTGGATTGAGTATGACAGCAAACAGAAGCAGCTTAACGTCACACTTCATCCTCTTGATGTCTCTAAGCCAAAGCTCCCACTCCTTTCTCTGGAGAAAGATCTTTCTCCTTATTTACTTGAGTGTATGTACGTTGGATTCTCTTCATCCACTGGTATAAGAACTGCTTCTCATTATATATTGGGGTGGACATTCAAGATGAATGGAACAGCTCCAGATATAGACACCACTCACCTTCCAGAGGTTCCTCGTTTTGATCAGCCAAGGGACCAAAGTGTAAAGGGGGTTATGGCTATTACTTTGAGCTTATCAGGCATCACTATGCTCATAGTCTTGGTTCTTGGCTTATGGCTTTTCTTGAAGAGGAAGAAGCTATTAGAAGTTATTGAGGACTGGGAAGTACAATTTGGTCCTCATAGGTTTGCTTATAAAGATCTACACACTGCCACAAAGGGTTTTAAGGACACTGAGCTTCTCGGTAAAGGCGGGTTTGGGAAAGTCTTCAAGGGCACATTACCAGTTTCCAACATAGAGATTGCAGTGAAGATGGTTTCTCATGATTCAAGACAGGGAATGAGAGAGTTCATTGCTGAGATTGCAACCATTGGCCGGCTAAGACACTCTAACTTAGTTAGGCTTCTTGGATACTGTAGACGCAAAGGTGAACTCTACTTGGTGTATGATTGTATGCCCAAAGGAAGCCTTGATAAGTTTTTATACCACCAGCAGAATGGGAATCTTGATTGGTCAGAGAGGTTCAAGATCATTAAAGATGTAGCTTCTGGACTACGCTATTTGCATCAACAATGGATGCAGGTGATTATCCACAGGGATATTAAACCAGCCAACATCCTTCTTGATGGGAATATGAATGCAAAACTTGGTGACTTTGGTCTAGCTAAGCTTTGTGATCATGGGATTGATCCGCAGACATCTTATGTGGCAGGTAACTTCTTGTAATTTCTGCTTATTTTGTCTTGAAGAAAAGAATTTTCTCTCTCTCACAAATGTAGTTACTTGGAAGGTACGTTAGGGTATATCTCACCTGAGCTTTCAAGAACTGGAAAGGCAAGTACAAGCTCAGATGTATTCGCATTTGGAGTGGTGATGCTAGAGATTGCCTGCGGACGAAAACCGGTGTTGCCACGAGCATCGGAAAGCGAGATGGTGCTGACTGATTGGGTGCTAGAGTGTTGGGAGAATGGAGATATAATGCAGGTTGTTGATCAAAGGATTGGGCAGGAGTACATTGAGGAGCAAGTGGTACTTGTTCTCAAACTAGGCTTGCTATGTTCACATCCAGTAGCAGCCATCAGACCGAACATGTCCAGCGTCATTCAGTTCCTGGACAGTGTAGCTCAACTTCCTCATAACTTGCTTGAACTTATGTCAGCTCAAGAAATCAATAGAGGTGCTCAAGTCTCAGGTGAAGCAGCTGATTCTCCTGAGTCTAGTTCGGTCGCTTCCTTGACCTTCACTGAATCCTTTGTCTCCCATGGACGGTAAAAGATACAAACAAGAAATTGTGCTGTCCTTTATTGAACGGGGGCACGTGCCCCCGACTACTTTATAAAATTTATTCAACAACCAAGGGAACAATTCGCTTTTGTAGACTAGTTGGTAAAGAAGCCCCACAGAAGCCCCACCAATGACCTATTCTTCCAAGGTTCGATACCACTCATCTTATTAATTATTTTTTTGTTTTCTCCACTTTGTTGTACAGTTAATTTGCTGTTTGACACGTTTACAGTCTACTTTTACTGTATCTTTCTTTACAAGTTATAACTTATATGCAGCATTTTTCCTTCTTCTTCCTTTTGTTTATTTGTTTTCCATAGTTTGTATATTATATTATATTCATCTTTAGATTTCAAGTTTGGCGGCACATTTTAAGTATATAACAAACATTCACAACTGCTAGTAAATAAATAAAACCAATTAATATTAAATAATAAATTTTCTATTCATTTTTATTTCATATTTTAGAGTTTATTTTATATAAATATGATGATAAAACAGTTTATTTACAATTTTGACATATTGTTATATATACTAGGCAAAGAGCCCATGCGATATCGCACGGGAACTCATTTTATAAAGAATATATTATAATCTATAATTTATAATTTTATATGCCTGATAAAAAAAATTAAAATCATATATATAATTAAATTTAATTTTGATGATTAAAATATGATTTACAAAGTATTCAAATATATATATATATATATATATATTTTATAAACCTTAATGTTCCCTTTAATTTTTTATCAAAACACATATTGCATACAATTGTGTCTTCATCATTTTTAAGGTTTTTCATACATTTTTCACATGATAGTTATCTTCAACCACTTTTTGAACAAAATGCAACTTTTTTTTGCATGATATATAATTTTTTTTCCTATTTAAGACATAATATTAAAATTATTAGTTTATAATTTTAAACAATTATAATTTATATGTTGGTAATTGTTATTTTGTATATTTATCTACCTGCTTTATTTATTGAAAATGAATATTCATAAAATTGAATATTGTAATAAATATATGTTGATTTACGTTAATATGACCCGTCTCATTTATAATATTGTTTTTTAATTTTTGGGAGAATTCTTATAAAATACCAACACTTATTATATAAACTAACACATTACTTAAATAAAACCAATATTTTTAAAGCAATCTCACTTTGAGATGAAAAGACACCTTGTTTAGATGAAAAGTTGTAACTTTGACATTATTTTTTTTACCATTTTATTATTAGTAGATTAGTGAAAATTTGATTTGAAAAATGCATGGGAGAAACTATTTATAGATTTTTTAAAGCCTATTTGAATAGTCACAACCTTTCAATATGAATAGTCACATTCTTCTAATACTCACAATTTCTCACTTTTTAAAAGATACTAGTGAATAGTCACAACTTTTAGACTATTTTTAGAAGGACACAACCTTACAACATATAACTTTTAGAAAAGACACAACCCTCTACACTTATTTTTCAAAAGACAACCTTTCAACATAATTGAAGTTCACAACCTTAGGAATTATTTGAAAAAGACACAACCTTACAACATAGAACTTTTAGAAAAGACACAACCCTTTACACTACTTTTTCAAAAGACACAACATTTCAACATAAGTGGATTCACAACCTTAGAAATTAATTGAAAAAAACACAACCTTCCAACATAGAACTTTTAGAAAAGACACAACCCTTTACATTTCTGTTTCAAAAGACACAATCTTTCAACATAAGTAGACTCACAACCTTTAGAATTAATTGGGATTGCTATTATTAGTAGATATATATATATATATATATATATATATATAAACTTCAAGATTAATTTTCTATACATTTTCAAATTATTTTTGTGTAACAGAATTATTGTGAAGAAGTGTAAGAATTCTTAAAGTTATTTTATAAAAAAGTTCATGTGTTCAAAAAGTTAGTGTAAATTATTTTCACAGATTATAGTTAGCTTACAATATTTTTAACATATGATTATTTTATTATACTATATATAAAAATAATTTAAAATATATTTATTAATTATGTGCCCCGTCAAATATCCGCCACTGAGCATCTAACATCATTCTCACGTTTATATTCCAAGACTCTATACACATACATTAAACAAAAGACTTTTTGTAATACTTTCCTCACATAACTAATGGAAACTTGGTCACTTCTCTATATAACATTAACATCATTGACTCTTTACCTCTTGAGTGTTGCTTGAAATAAAGGAGATTTTCTATCCATTTTTTCCCTTTCCTTGCACCTTAGTCCATGGAACCCTCTAGGAAATAAGAAGAAACATTAATGCTCATCTGTTACAGAATAAGGTTTCTTGAAACATCATAAGACTTTGTCTGAAGAGCCTTTTGGGAGAGGTCCTCGCATGGATTTTGCTTTTGGATCAAGACTTTGCCTCCGAGTTTTGGCATTAGTTACTTCTGCCTGATTAGACAGACAGAAAAGGTCAATGATCATGGAGATTGTATATAAGCTGTGATGAAAAGCAGTACAGAAACCAGAAAGGTTCTCTTGTGAGAGGCTTAAAAACTGAAGAATCCCTTATGAGTGAGTAATACCTTTGGTTTCGCCGGTAAGCGTATCCTCTCTACACCTCTTGCTCCAGGCTTGGATAGCTGAATATGGAAAATAAATATTAGTAAAACTGCACAGTGTTAAACCATCACGTTGATATCTTAAAGGGAAAAAGAATGATACAGTTTGATTTGCTCATCAGACATATGTTACCTCCTGTTTCTCTGCTGTCCTGATGCTTTTCGGTACAAAAGATGAAGAGCAGTGAGAGTTAGAGCATTTTTTCTCCGTGCCATCTGATTTAGCAAGCCTGTTTCAGGACAAGAATACAAGGTGATGTGATTTTAGCAGAGGCGTGCCTACAGTGTATTGAAAAAGGCATTCGCCTCAGGCCCTCGATTAATATGACTGTTTTTAGGGCCCCAAAATTTAAAATAATTTATAGTCTAGTGGTTTAGATTTATTTAAAAAAAAACATTTCTACGAAAATTAATTAACTCATTTTCTGAATTCATGTATTTTTTTCTATATGATATAATATAACATATTTACGTTATAAACTTATTTTTTTACAGTATTAGACTTGTGTATTTGGTGAAAATAATATATCATATTAAAAAATTGTTTTTATTACGGTTGTAAATAAATTTATTTTTAGAACTTGCCTTAGGCCCCTAAAACTCTTCGCACGGCACTGGATTTTAGCACACACTAGATGATGATGATGCTTGAGTAAAAGCGGATTCAGTAAAAACATAAATCAAAGTTATACCTGCCATTATCTTTCAGACCAGTAGTAGCTAACTTGGAAACACTAGTTGCCTTTGCAGGAACCTGGTGTAAAACATTGGCAGCATTCATTGAGTTTTTAGTTAATAACCAGCAGAATCTCTAACAATTGATGAAATAGTAAACGACTATACCTGCTTCGGAGCTGTATCTTGAGATGGTTTCACTTGGTCAAAACTCTTCTGGAAAGTCTTAAAAGCGCGTCTCACGATTTCTTTATCTCCCATTCTCTCCATGATCAAGGACTTTCTGGTGGTAGCAAGAGCAGTAGGGTCGGAACTCGGTTGGTTCAGGTTGAGAGAAGTGTGTAACGTCTTTGGAGCGGTTTGTTTCTTTCTCGGTAAAGCCGAGACATTCTCCTTCTTTACTATAAAGCGAGAAGTAGACATTGAAGTGGTTGTTGATGCTGGTTTGGACACTCTTGGGGTTGAATACTTTGAGGCTTTTGAGACAGGTGAAGGTGATGCTGCTTTATTTGTTGTTGTTGTTGTTGCTTTGATCATGCTTTTCTCCTTGCTTAGTTGAGTTTTCCTACTAGCTACTGGCTTCTTGGTCACCTGATTAGGCTGTAAAACCAGGACACGTTCATTTGAAGCAAAAATGAGACATAACACCTAGTATAAGATAGCTTATGGTAATGTACCTTGGGAGAGGTTCTTGTATGGTTTGTTCTCACATTTGTATCCGTATTCTTGGTTAGATGTTGACCTTTTTTCTTCGTCTCCTTCAATGGTGTATCCTTTGAAGAAATATCTTCTTTTACTTCTTCCTCTATAAAAACAACCTCTTCTGGTTTCTCTTTATCCTCCATTTCCTCAACGCAAACAATCTCTTCAAGTTTCTCCATCTTCAGGGTACTCAGATCCTCCACAACCTCAACCTTTATAGTTTCTTCAAGAGGCTCATGGTTACATGTATCATTCTCTTCAGCAGCAATGCTGTTCACAATCCTGTCTTTTTCTGAAGTAGATTCGCCATCAGATCCATAACAAGCGCTAGACTCAATCATAACACTGTTTCTGTTTCCACTATTCTCAAGACTTTGCCTGAAAGATTGATTCCTCTCCAACTGTTTCTTCTCCTGCTCCAAGATGATCTCGGCGTTTCTCTCAGCGATCTTCTTGTAATGTGATTCGAAGTAGGCCTTCTTCTGAGCTACTGATCCTGGAGTTGCACACTTCTCCACTTCTTCCAAGTACTTGTTTGGAGAGAAGGAAGAGAATTTCTCCCATGAAAGTGAATCATTCTCAAACTTGCCAAAAGATACAGACACTTGCATTTCTTTATTTGCTTTCATTATCTGTTTTATCAATCAAAAAACAAGTTTATTGTAAACACCTAACTAACCATGGTTAATCAACACAACCATACACATACAGATCATAGGACATTGACAAGTGATGTAGAGACACATGGGTTATTTACCTTATCTTCACCACTGGCAATAGCAACTTCCATATCCCCCATTTAATGCTCACCAGAAAGAATCTTTATCCACACACAAAACCAAATAGACTCCATTACTTCAATACTTGGATTTGGGATTAACCAGTACTTCTAAACAGAGATTTAACATTTAACAGTTTCAGGTTTCACTGTACACTCTTATATACTCACATGAAGAGTGGTAACAAAGCAAATGAGAGAAAGAGGAAAAGCATCTGTCTTATTTACAATTCTTATCACCGAATTTTAAAGCCCTCTCGGTGAGCAAACTCGAATTCTACTAGAAATAACTCATGAGTAATTGAAAAGGCAAAGAAAGAGACAATCCCATTATTAATGATTGAAGATATGTAATTATTATTTGCAAATCCAAAAAGAGAGGATCTTATAAACTTACGGGAAAGTGAAGATAACCCACCAAACATGATGATGAGAACAAAAAGTTGAAGAAGAAGAAGAAGAGATTAGATCAGAGACAGTGGATGAGCAAATGAAGACAAGAGCAGTGGGACCTTTGTCGGAAAATAGTAAAGTAACAAGCGTTAGAAGCTAAGGCCGAATCAAAATGTTCCAAGATAGTACTGTACTTTGTTACTACTATTAAGAGGGGACCAAAGAGATTATTAACTATTTTAACTGACTAGTTTTGAAGTTGATCAAAAAAAAAAAACTGACTAGTTTTGATACGACTTAAAGAATAGTGGATCAAAGTCAAAGACACTATGTAGTAGTACAATCAAAATTTTCACATTCGTTTACTGTGTGATTACCACACGCAAGCAATTATAAATTTTTCATAACATATTATTACGATTTCTATAAATAGTTGTTCAGCCTATATATTTACATTGATTTATCATTTGACTCCAGTTGCTTAGGCGTGAGGTGTTCGGATATATTCGGTTTTTGTCAATGTCATTTGATTTGAAATTTCGGATCTTGAAGATCTAATTAATATAGGTATTTGTAAATTTTAATTTTCGGTTTTATTTTTGATCGGTGTCTTCCGGTTACGAATCAGTTTGGTTTCTAAAATTTTTATATCTATAAATACTAAACCAAAACATTGGTTATAATTCAGTACGCTGAATAAGTACGCTGTACGCCTACCCCAGCCTAACCTACACCAGCCCAGTAACAGCCCAAATCATGCAGTTTAAGATGAGTCTTTTAGGGAATTTTAATGGTGAAGTTTGACAAATGTTGACTGTATTATGGTGGTGAGACTAGACTTAAAGGTATGTACAGTCCCCATAAATTGTGTGCTCAGTTTGAAAACTTGCATGCCCGAGGAACCAAGCCTTTAATGCCAAAAAAGACCAGATTCAAATAATGTAACGCTTCTTCTCCAGTCTCCTTCATTTACTCCACTTTAGCTTCATCATCACGGACATTGAAGGCTTTCTCTTTACAACTCCTGAGATGCAAAGTCAAATATGACATCTACTGCAACACACAAATCACAAATGGATTTATTAACAACAGAGAAATTGAGATTTCTTATGCAAAGGTTTACAAAAAACGAATCTAGTTCTCATCAATGGCTTACACAAACTCTAGCTCACACTAATCAAGTTTGTACACAAACTAGCAACAATATGTTTCTCAACAACAATGTATTGCGATAACAAAAACTACAAGACGAAGTAAAACAATGTTGACTTAATGACTTACACACATACACTCTTACAAAAAGCTTGAATCTTCTGTTAACTCGGACAAAGAAGAGAACCCAAGCAAAGCCTGATCTTTAGCTCTATCAATCTTGTGCTCATACAAATCATACGGCTCCCAAAGATGATCCAAAGGACACGGTCTCTTCTCATCAAGCCTAACCCACGGCTTCCCTTTCCCGCTCCAATGCAACAAACTCACCGGTCCTTTATGCAAAGACCTACAGCTTCCTCGTACATTGTCCCCTCCCAAACCATGCTGGTTCCACCTGTGATCAATCGCTTCAACGTCCCCCGCGAATACCAAAAGAAAAGGAGGCAACGAACCCAACTCGTAGATTCTTTTTTTCTTCTGTATCTGCATCCAAGTTTCGATCTTTTCCCTGTAGCTCCCTTCCCTCCACCTCACGAGATCCATCACCATCACACCCGTGTTGAAATAGCAAGGCTTCCGACCCGAGAACGACCCGGGCAAACCCGGGTCGGACCAGAAACTCGAGGTGAAGTATTTAGTGAAGTTAGCGTGGCAATACTCCGGAGCCCCGATGACTCTCGACCCGGTCAACGTCGTGTTCCAGAGCTTGGTGATATCGTCGACCACGATGATGTCCGAGTCGAGGTAGATCACCCGGTCGACGCACCGGTCGAGGATGTCTCCTAAGTAGTTCCGCGCGTAGTTCAGCGGGCTCTCGAGGGCTTGCCTGATCGACGACGAGATGAGGTTGATCACCGTGTCTTCCCTAAAAATGTAGACTTTGAAGCTCAGCGACGGGAACGTCGACCGGACGAGTCGGCTCAGGACCCGCGGACTCGCCGGGTCGAACTCGGCGGCGATGAAGTGGAAGAAGACGTTCTCGGGACACGACGCGTGGCGGAGAACGGAGTGGACGGCTGCGATTGAGCCGCGGAGGTACTCCGAGTCGAGGGTCATGGCCACGTGGACGAGGGAAGGGTCGCAGGACGACACGAAGTTCTCTCTGTTCGACGATTGGGACGCGCACTCCTTGCCGTTTCGGTACTCCGGAGCTTCCACGAACTGTACGATGTCGAAACCGGAGATTCTTCCCGGAATGTTCCGTATTCCGACGGCGGACTGAGAGAGGAACACCAGAGAGACGACGAGGAACGGTAGAACCGCGGGTTTCATCGGAAAACGCAACCGCATTATCAGAAATCGCGTTTTTTTTCTCGACTCCGATGAATCTTCCGGAGCTGAGTCTTTTCTTCCTCTACTGAGTTAGCATTTTGTGAAGCTTTATGTAGATAATTACTACAAGAGTTCAAGAGCGTAGAGAGAGGGTAAGAAGAATGAGTTTAGAGAGACATCTGGCAACCACGCGGTTTGAAAGCGCGTGAAGAGAGTGATGTGGCTTAGTCGTTAAGAGAAAGCTTTAATCATCATCAATCTCCAACGTAATTACCTATTCAACTGATAGGACTAACTGTTGTTTAAGTTCTCGGTAATTAAAATGAGAAGAAGAGTGTCTCTTAATTTAATTGTCTACGGGCGGGTGTACCGTAAGATTAAAAAGATAAATGGTGGGTTTTGGAACTTGTGATAAGTCTGAGCCAGCTGTGAACAGCGACGGAACCAGCTGGAGTATTCATTCTCTAAGCGGAGATGAACGGTTGAGATTAAAAGTATCGACCAGTTCTTTGATTGGCTGATCTCACTCGCTTCCCAACTCAATTTCTCACGTGATCCGCACGCGCAGGCTCTGAGTAGTAAATTTCTTACAGTAAATGGATTGGTGACCACAAAAATCATTCATTCTAAAGAATGTTTTAGGGGAGAAGAGGAAAACAAGATTTGTTGTTAGAACAACGAGTAACGAGCGTGTCTCACTACGAATATTCTGGTTCCGTAGTGCCACTTAATAAATATTTTTTTTGTCAACTTTGTGTGTGTCGCCACTCAAATTACTAAAATTCAAATATATATTTGTTTTTTCATTATCCAATTTATATATCCATTTTTTCAAGCTAAAGCAAAAATCCATTTTGAATTTGACGTGCTATGTATAATCTTTGGATTCCGAATATAATACGTTGCACAACTACTTTGGTATAAAACTGAAAATATTCTGTTTTATTTTCTGTGTGCGTGGAGGAAGATACTCTACATTATCTAGAAGTTTAAATAATGGCGAGCCCAAAAAGATTGATTAAATTTAAGAAAGTAAACGTTTGTTGTGTGAATTAACTAATGTTAGGTTTCAACTGGTCCATGGGAAATGTTGTGGTTAACAAAGGAATAAAGAACCAAACCTTATATGATTATTTGAGTCCTTTATATTCACTATAAGCACTACTGTTGTCTGCCATGTACCCATTAAGAAACCAAAGGACTACAATAAGAGGAAGGGTTAAGATGGATGAAGGATTAAGAATGTGGTTTGGTACAAGATAGCAAATTTTAAACAGGAGTAATTGGAATAATTTTGCATTTTAGCCTCAATGTTGCAGTACATGTAAAAACGTTTTTGGATGAATACAATTTAATATTTATTCAAAAAAAGCACTACAATAAGCACAACTGTTGTTTTGCAAAACTTATTGACTAAAAACTCAATCAAGCTCAATATGTGGAAAATTAGAAAGAAAAAATATTGTTTATATCAGATAAATGAACATGTAAATAAAGAGGATAAGTGTGGAATCCGGTAGAGACGTTTGAGGTTAGGTGGTGGAGAGTGGAAGCAATGATGTGTCGTCTTGGTTACGGACGGAGAAGGTTGATAGATGCTTTCCTCTTTGAAAATTACTAGTAATTGAGTATTATAAATGTGGTGCGTTTTGGTGTGTGTGACAATTTATGAAATACGAATGATGCTTTGCTTGACGAGTACATCACGGGTTCATTGAGAGATTTTGTCTTCACCTCTCCCACTTGCTGTTTTAGTAAATTACAACTTACAACATACGACAGCTTAGTAAAAGACAAGCAAAGCCAGTTATAACCAAAAGCTTGTCTTTGCCTTCTCTTCTCGTTTCTGATGTTATCTGCTGTTACCCTAACTTTGAGGCAAAGCAACTTATGCATCCAGTTTACACTTGTTTACAAAAAAACAGCTCTCGTTTTTCCATTTTATTCTGTGGGAGTTTAGAGAGATGGTTTTGTAATAGAAACAACATTAGGGTTTGACATAATTGTCCCTCTAATTAAGGGAATCAATGGATTTTCACTCAAATTTGCACTTGCGGCACTTCGAAAACAATCAAGAAGAGTTTACTTTGTAAAACCGAAAAAGAAAAGCTCTACATTTGAATTGAGCTCCAAACCGAAAAAATGTGTGTTTGAGTAAATTTTAGCTGTCTTGGGATTTTATTGAACCGGGATCTCCTGCAGGAGTTGTGGATATATGAATCTTAAAGACGAGATGTGTGTGATGGACATAACAGTACCATAACTTATGGAAGTGTTGCTCTCAATTCTTTTCTGTCTGCTCCAAAAGACTGCAAATTAAAGAAAAAAAGAGAGGAAAATGCATATTAACTTAACTCTTTAATACTTAGAATAAATTTCACACCAAGGTTGTCTCCAAAGGATATGAAGTTTACCTCAGCTCCAAAACCTTTTACGTATATATTTGAAAAAAGCTCAGATGGTTCCGGTATTGGGCTTTCCTGAACACAAATAAGTAAATAGAAGTATATGATTTTAGCATATGGTGGTAATTGATAACACACCAAGTATGTTAGTTGAAGATAGAATGAAAGCTAGGTTCTTCTTACCTTGGCCTGAGCTACCGCTGCATCCACTTCTTTCCTCACTTCTTTCTCCATATCCTAATGTAAGACAAATAGTGCATTTGTTCTTTTACTTCTCCTGGGTTGAGGACTAATAATACATAAGAGAACGAGATGATTTCTTATTTCTTGGTGAGTACCTTAAGCTCTTTCTCCGTAGCTATGTCATGAGCTATGATCAACTTTCTCACTCTATCAATTGGATCTCGCACCTAACATGTTACGAGATACAAGTAAATAAACAATTTTAGTTTCTTGTTTTCTAAAAAAAATTGTAACAATTTTGAAGCATTGCTAGGAGAGATGATAATAACTAACCTGCCTCACGCCTGAGATTTCATCACGTGTACGGTAAGTGCTTCCTGGGTCAGACATAGAGTGACCATGGTATCGGTAAGTGTCCATCTCAAGAATCTGTTCAAACACAAAAGCAAATGCATGATGGTTACTCCCCTAAAAATGAAGATGTGTTAATAAGAACATAACACCACCCTAATAGCTAAAAACCGAACAGAACAAGTAGCACTTTTTAGACAGTTATATCCACAACTATCTTGTGAAGTTGTGACAACTAATATTGATCATGAACTGACAAAATCTTAATTCCATGAAACAAAAGAAAAGATGTCCATATACTATTATCTCTACGGATGAAACAGAGTTACAACAGAAACAGTACGTACTTTCCCTCAAATGAACTCAAACGCAACCTCATTCAATCAAGTAGGCCTATTAAACCTATCGGGCCAAACCATGCAATGCAAGAATCAAATGCTTATTTGATTTAAACTAACTTGGTACAAGTATTGGAGAGTTCTTAGGCAAAAAAAAAATTATTGGAGAGTTATTCTGATTTAATTAAAAGAACCAAACAACATGAACGAACGCTTTAGATCACAATTAAAGCCTTAGGCATTTCCAAAAATGTTGCAAATGCATATTTTGAAGGAAGATAATAGTGCAAACTTACAATAGGTCCATTCTTGAGAGCGTGTTCTTTAGCAAACTTGCACGCTTGCTTCACAGCCAGTGCATCCATTCCATCCACCTAGTACACAACACAAAAACATATGATCACTACTTAACAAACTTAGCTCAAAGTCACACTTCCCCCCAAACCATAAAAACAAAGAACACGATTCTGTATCATACATAATACTCTCATCTATCACCTTAACCCTTCATGTACAACTCTACCAATTGCAAGATTCAAACTCACCTTCAATCCAGGAACATAGTCACCACGCTTGAAATAAGCCGGAGACTTAGCCGACCTCCACTCAGCAGTTCCCATCCCATCTGCATCATCAAAACACCCAATCAACACACTACTCATCCAACACAAACACAAAAACTCAAAAAAACAACTCACAATGATTGTTCTCGCAAACCAAAACCGCAGGCAAGTCCCAAAGCGCCGCGATATTCAACGCCTCAAACAACTGCCCCTGGTTCGCCGCACCATCACCATACAACGTAAACGTCACAGCCTCCTCCTTCGAATACTTCTGCGCAAAAGCCAAACCACACCCCAACGGAGCCTGAGCACCAACGATCCCATGCCCACCGTAGAACGACGCGTCCTTCTTATAGAAATGCATAGACCCTCCTTTCCCCTTGGAGCACCCCGTGGTTCTCCCCATAAGCTCCGAGAAGGCCTCGAAAAGCCCCCCGCCGCGGCCGAGAAACGTGCAGTGGTCTCGGTACGACGTGATGATGGCGTCTCTCTTGGTTATCGCGGCCTCCATCCCGATGGCGACGGCTTCTTGGCCGTCGTAGAGGTGGCAGAACCCGCGGATGAGTTTGGCCTTGTAGAGCGAGTCGGCGGCGATCTCCATCCGCCGCATTAAAGCCATGTCGCGGAAGAAGGAGAGGAGCTCTTGGGACGAGGTCTCGACGGCGCGGGAAGGGGGTGAGATGAGGTGGGATGTGAATGGGAGTGAGGTTTCGACTGTTATCGGTGTGGTGTCTGTGGAGATGTGGCGGCGGCGGAGGAGAGAGGTGGTGGCGAGTGGCTGCAGGAGGGTTGTGGATCGAGATGAGAGACGTGAGAGTGCCATCTCCGCCGTTGGTTTGGTTTTTGCGGAGTAGAGAGAAAAAGGAGGCGAATGTTTTTTTTTTTAGTGATTTGAAAAGTACAAAAGCGAATCGAAGTTGTGTTGTTGTAATAAAAAGAAAGGGAAGACAGATATGTCAACGACTTTTCGTATCGCAAAAGGACGATTTCTTCTAACGCGCCTCTCTCTCTCTTCTCCTATACCAAAAGTCCAAAACCCTCAAAGGATCTCTGGACTAAACTATAAATCAAAATTTCAATTTGTTTTAAAATCGGTAGATGCTGATGCTAATCCTACGGGAGAGAGAGATTATTGTATATATCTATTCAGATACTAATCAATAATATTCTCTATATAATTTAATTATTAAAATAAATTATAAATATTGATAAATTAAATAATCTTATAAATTATAAAACCAAATTTAAGTAAATATAATCAAACACATATTAAAATTAATTAAAAATTTAAAAAATTGTTAATTTAAATGTTAAAATATGGTATTTTCCACTGTTATTACTTTTGTTAAAATCAAAATTAAAAATGACTTTTCATATATTCTAATCTACTTCTCAAATGAATGAAAAAAATGAAGTATATAGTTTATTGTACACAAATATCCTATATAATTCATTTTTATAGTGCAGGTCGAATAATTAAGAGTTCTAAATTCAAACAGACGTACATGTGGTCTCAATTCTCACTGGCTTACATTCAAACTAGATGTTAACTGTGTTGTAACAACAAAAGAAATATCTTTTCGTAGGACAGTTTGGCCGAGTGGTCTAAGGCGCCAGATTTAGGCTCTGGTCCGAAAGGGCGTGGGTTCAAATCCCACAGCTGTCATTTTTCATGTTTTCTTGTATACTAGGTTAAGACCCGCGCCTTGCGCGGGATGAACATTATATATAAAATTTCTTTTATATATTATATGTTTATAACATTTTATGAAATAATTAATATATTTTGAATAATTAAAAATTCATTATCTACTACTTATATAATTAAATTGGTGCGAACATATAAATAAATTTTATAAATCGAAATTTTTTTTCTATTTGATATGATATATAATTAAATTTAAATGATAGTAACATATATATGGTATATTTTAATATTAATATTTATTAGATGATGCTTTTTGCTCATATTTTTTTATCATTTGTATCTGTTATAGCAAAAAGTCTAAATTAATCGATAACAAAAATTTTAGTGTGAGATTAATTTTTTAAGTAATTTATAATATTAAAAAAATTTAAGTTGTCAATATTTTTTCAAAATTTTTATCAAAAAAATGTTCAAGTAAATTTCAAAATTAAGATATTTATGTATTTTTATAAGGCATATAGTTTAATTTAAAATGATACATATATTTATATATCTTTTTATTTTTGATACTTATTAAATAAGACTTTCAACTTATATTATTTTTTAATTATTTGTATTATTTCATAACAAAATTTTTAAATCATAGATTAAAAAAGTTGAATGTGAAAATTTTAACAGTTTTAGTAATTTATTCTCGTTTTGAAAAATTCAAAATATAATATATAAATAATTTTTTTAATTTTTATTATATGGTTATTATGATTGTTATAATTTATTTTAATAGCTTAAAATTAAACAAATATAATTATAATACACACTTATTTTTATCAAATCTTTATTATTCAAAATCATTAATTGTCATATATACTTTAGCCACATTAGGCAATTCCGTAATCTTATTTAAGGAAATGATGAAGCACATTAATAATGTATTTATTGTGGTTTAATAAAAAACTTATTATATATTTAAATGGACCAACTTATTTCTCTAAGGATTCTAAGAATCATTCTAGTGATGACACGTGGCTACAAAAAAATGTTGCAATGCTTCTCAAATAATATATAGGGGATTAATATAAAGCAAAAACGCATGTGTACAGATTCAAACGTTAAGAAAAAAATAAAGGAAACCCACTAAATGGCGAAATAATATAAAAGAAATAATACACTTTAGAAAACAGTGTTTTCAACCCTGGCGTGAGAGTTTTTAATTCCAAAAATTATTATACTAACCACTAATGACCACTATTAAATGGCACATGCCATTGCAAATAGCTCCGTCAAAATGTGTCAACCTTTTCTTTTGAAAACGTGATTTTGTAAAATAAAAAAATGGCTCTCGAAGCACAGAAAACTATAAAAAAATAGTACGAAAGAGAAAACGAAATGACGATCTTAAAAAAAAAGAGAGCAATCTTTAGACTTTCTCTATTAATAGGTAACCACTTTCGTCGTCTGAGTCTCACCACAAACCATGAACTCTTCTTACTTGTTCACTACCTTCATCTTTGCCGCAGTTATCTCTCTCGGTTGTTTACGTTCGACCGGAGCTGCCACGTGTCATCCGGACGACGAGGCGGGTCTTTTATCTTTCAAAGCGGGCATAACCGAAGATCCTCTGGGTATCCTCAGCAGCTGGAAGAAAGGAACCGACTGCTGCTCATGGTTCGGTGTCATCTGCATCACCGGTGACCGCGTCACCGAACTGAGAATATTAGGATCCAGCGTTCTCGGCGTAGGGTTTCTCTCCGGAACTATCTCACCGTCGCTGGCCAAACTCGAGCACCTCGAGACGCTCTCCTTCACCCATCTTCTAAACATCACCGGACCTTTCCCCCAGTTCCTTTTCCTACTACCAAAGCTTAGGTACGTTACCATCAGGGATA
Source organism: Brassica rapa (assembly GCF_000309985.2). Lineage (NCBI taxonomy): Eukaryota > Viridiplantae > Streptophyta > Magnoliopsida > Brassicales > Brassicaceae > Brassica > Brassica rapa. The sequence continues at coordinate 24,753,962 of NC_024801.2, read as the reverse complement.
ACCGTCTCTCCGGCCCCCTTCCGGTTAATATCGGTTCGCTAAGCGAGTTGGTAGAGCTCGATCTCGAGGGAAACCGGTTAACCGGTCCGATTCCGAGTTCAATTTCCAATTTGACACGGTTAACTTGGCTTAATCTCGGCGGGAACAGCCTCTCTGGAACCATACCGGATGTTTTCAAATCCATGAAGGACCTGGCACTTATCGATCTCTCACGTAATGGATTCTACGGGAAACTTCCTCCCTCCATGGAGTCACTTGCACACACTCTCACATCCCTCTATCTGAGCCAGAACAATCTCTCAGGTACGATCCCTGATTATTTTTCGGAGTTCAAGGCTCTTGCCACGTTCGATCTCTCCAGGAATCGGTTTACTGGAGTCGTGCCCATGAGTTTCGCCAAGCTGAAAAGTCTTTTCCATCTCAAACTTTCCCACAATTTTCTTACCGGTCCGCTCCCTGCCTTGAATCCAGTCAACGGTATTGCCTCTCTGGATCTATCGTACAACAGATTTCACCTGAAAACGATTCCGCAATGGGTGACTTCGTCACCGTCCATGTATGACTTGAAGCTGGTTAAATGTGGTATCGAGATGAACATTGAAGAGTGGGAGCCAGTGAGAACCGGGTTATTTTATATCGTCGATCTTTCTAAAAACGACATCTCGGGGAGTCCAGCGAGGTTCCTGAACCGTGCGGATGTTCTGCAGGAGTTCCGAGCATCGGGAAACAAGCTTCGGTTCGACTTGGGGAAGCTGAATTTCACCAAGTCGCTGAGAATCTTGGATTTGTCGAGAAATTTGGTATATGGGAAGGTGCCAGCGTCCGTGGCTGGACTGAGGAAACTAAGCTTGAGTCAAAACAATCTTTGTGGAAGGCTTCCGGTTACTAAGTTTCCAGCCAGCGTGTTCGCCGGCAACGACTGTCTCTGTGGCTCTCCGCTTCCTCCTTGTAAAACTTAGCGGCAAGAAAACTGGTGTGATTTCTCTTCTTTGGCTTGACCTTTCTCTGCTTTGTTCATCTCTGTTTTTGCACTTGTGTAACACTGCCATAGAAGCACACACAACTCCTCTCTCACGTTTGTGTTTGTTCTTATAGAGAGAGAAGAGATTATCTTTGTATGTCTACATTTTCTCAATTCTTTTCTTATTAATCTCAAACATACTATCTTATGTATGCTTAAAGTAGCTTTTTTTTCTAACTACTACACATATGCTTACTTGCAAATCTAGGCTTAACAACTCCCAATTACAGTTTACTTGTAGACATGTGGCTTACAAGCAAACTTGCTTTACAAGCACCTTAGTATTTTTTAATAATCAAACTTAAAAATGACTCTTCATATTTGTTAATCGATTTTTGAGAAGAGGAAAACAAAAACAAACTCTTCTATGAAGAATTGAATATCGAGCAATAGAAAGCTTGAAGTAACTCCTTAGCTAGTTCATTGATTCTGGACTGATTTGACCAAAATCAAACAGACGTACACTGGGTTCAACTCTTACAACTTGCATTTCAAACTAAATACATTTTTGTAGATATAAAGACAAAAGGTTTAACTAAACAGTTGACAGTTTGGCCGAGTGGTCTAAGGCGCCAGATTTAGGCTCTGGTCCGAAAGGGCGTGGGTTCAAATCCCACAGCTGTCATCTTTTTTTTTTTTTTTTTTTTTTTGCATTCAGCATTTCGAGTAAATGAATTTATTATGAAAAATCTCAATAATATAAGCGAAGAAGATATAAAAATAGCTTTTCAAAAAAAAATTATACAAAATTTTGAATGTCTTATTAAATCATATAAATTCAAAATATCATAATTAGTATAGTCGTGTACGTAATACTAATATATCTTGAAAAATCGGAAATATCAAAAATTAATTTATTGGGTGTAATATCCAAAAAAATCAATCTCCAAAGAGGAACATGAACACTCTTCCCGTCGTCTCCCTCACACCTTCTTCCTCCTTCAGATTCTTCCACTTCCCTTCTCCTCTCTCTCATTCCCCAACCTTCTCCTTCCGCAAATCCATAATCCTCACTCCAACACCACGCTCAAGACTACTCTCCTTCAAATCCTTGAACTCTCTGTCACCCTCCCAATCTCAGCTCTCCGAGGAGTACGACGAAGACGACGACGACGACGAAGAAGAAGAGGACGAAGATGACGACGAAGCTGCAGACGAGTACGACGACATCACCGACGAAACTCGTAACACCGACGACGACGAGCCCGAGTTCCCGGTCGATTCGCCGCCGGAATCCTCTCGGCAGCGCGTGGAGTTTAGGTGGCAGAGAGTGGAGAAGCTTCGCAGTCTCGTTCGAGACTTCGGAGTTGAGATGATTGATATCGATGAGCTCGTTTCCATTTACGATTTTCGAATCGACAAGTTTCAGGTATCAATCAGCTTTACTATCTCTATTATCAATCACTCTGTGTGAATCTGAAACTGCGTCGTTTTGAGGCAGAGGTTGGCTATTGAGGCGTTCCTGAGAGGCTCTTCAGTGGTGGTTTCTGCTCCGACTAGTAGTGGGAAGACTTTGATAGCTGAAGCAGCAGCTGTTGCTACTGTGGCTAGAGGTCGGCGGTTGTTCTACACTACGCCTCTTAAAGCGCTCTCTAATCAAAAGTTCCGCGAGTTTAGGTAATCCTTGTGATTACCATGAAGATGTGTTGTGCAATGTTCAAGAAATGGTTAGAGATGATTATTATTTAGGGACTTTTTGAATGTTTAGACCGAGATTTTTAAAAATCTTTTGCCGACTAGGTGCCGCCTAGACCGATTTTTAGAACCTGGTTGTGTGAAAGTAACTGTAATTGTTGAAATGTGGTTGATTTTTTGTAGGGAGACGTTTGGTGATGATAACGTTGGTCTACTCACTGGTGACTCTGCCATCAACAAAGACGCTCAGATTGTGATCATGACTACTGAGATTCTCCGCAACATGTTGTATCAAAGGTGTTTCTCGTTTGGAGAGTCTAGTTTTTCTTGAGGAGCTACTTTAATACTGATTTTTGTGTGGAAATGTTTAGTGTTGGAATGGCTTCTTCAGGAACTGGACTTTTCCATGTTGATGCGATTGTTTTGGATGAGGTTCATTATTTAAGTGACATATCTAGAGGAACTGTGTGGGAAGAGATTGTGAGTTCTTCTTCTTCCACCATTTTTTTTTCTTTTTCCCCTTCTCTAAAGGTTTATTGGTTCAGTGTCTCACTTGGATTCTGTCAGGTTATTTATTGCCCTAAGGAGGTTCAACTTATATGCCTGTCAGCCACTGTTGCAAACCCAGATGAATTAGCTGGTTGGATTGGTGAGGTGAGTCTCTAGACATCTTCCTTAAGGGAATTCATTACAGCTTTTCCATTATCATATATCTAAGACGTGCTGTGTTCTGTCCTCAGATACATGGTAAGACTGAGTTGGTGACTTCGACAAGACGCCCGGTTCCATTAACTTGGTACTTCTCAACAAAACATTCTTTACTACCTCTGCTTGATGAGAAGGGGATACATGTGAATAGGTAACTTGTTCATATCTATGCTTTTATCATCAACATGTATTGTAGAATGTTTCTCTCTGATAGTTAATTGGAAGAGGCTTTCATTTGTTGGAGCAGGAAGCTGTCTCTCAATTATTTGCAAATGTCAGCCTCGGAAGCTAGATATCGTGATGACGACGATGGCCGCAGGGGAAGGAGGTCAAGAAAACATCGAGGTGATACGAGCTACAACAGCCTCGTGAACATTTCTGATTATCCTCTTACAAAGAATGAGATTAACAAGATCCGCCGTTCACAGGTCTTACATTATGCTTCCTAATGATTTTAAAACTTCTCATATGATTAAGCTAATAACTGAGCTGAGTCTTGACTTTTAGGTGCCTCAAATCAGCGACACGTTATGGCATCTCCAGGGAAAACATATGTTACCAGCGATATGGTTCATTTTCAACCGTAGAGGATGCGACGCAGCTGTGCAGTATGTTGAGAATTTTCAGCTTTTAGATGATTGCGAGAAAGGTGAAGTTGAGCTGGCCCTGAGGAAGTTTCGTGTTCTATATCCAGATGCGGTGAGAGAGAGTGCAGAGAAAGGACTGCTGAGGGGAATCGCTGCACATCACGCAGGATGTCTACCTCTTTGGAAATCATTCATCGAGGAACTGTTTCAGCGAGGACTTGTTAAGGTTGTCTTCGCCACTGAGACGCTTGCTGCTGGAATAAACATGCCGGCTAGAACCGCTGTTATTTCGTCTCTGACGAAAAAGGCTGGTAATGAGCGGATACAGTTGGGTCCTAACGAATTGTTCCAGATGGCTGGGCGTGCTGGAAGGAGAGGGATTGATGACAAGGGCTACACTGTGCTGGTTCAGACTGCTTTTGAAGGCGCTGAGGAGTGCTGCAAACTTGTCTTTGCTGGAGTAAAGCCTCTCGTGTCGCAGTTCACTGCTTCGTATGGAATGGTGTTGAATCTTGTAGCTGGTTCGAAAGTTACTCGTAAATCGAATGGAACTGAGGACGGGAAAGTCTTGCAAGCTGGGAGGAGTCTGGAAGAAGCAAAGAAGTTAGTTGAGAAGAGTTTCGGAAACTATGTGAGCAGCAACGTGATGGTTGCTGCGAAAGAGGAGCTTGCTGAAATCGACAAGAAGATCGAGATTCTGACGTCAGAGATAAGCGACGAGGCGATAGATAAGAAGAGCAGGAAGCTTCTGTCAGCGAATCAGTACAAGGAGATCACTGCACTTCAGGGAGAGCTGCGTGAAGAGAAACGCAAGCGTACTGAATTTCGAAAAAAGATGGAACTCGAAAGGTTCTCAGCATTAAAACCGCTTCTAAAAGGGATGGAAGACGGAAACTTACCGTTTATATGTTTGGAGTTCAAAGATTCTGAAGGGATGCAGCAGTCAGTCCCTGCGGTTTACTTGGGGCATATTGATTCGTTTAACGGTTCAAAGCTTCAGAAGATGATGTCTTTGGATGAGTCCTTTGCACTGAATGTTATCGAGGATGAACCGGCGGCTGATGAGCCTATTGTTAAACCATCTTACTATGTGGCCCTTGGCTCTGATAACTCGTGGTATCTCTTCACTGAGAAATGGATAAGGACTGTTTACAGGACTGGCTTCCCCAACACTGCCTTAGCGATAGGAGATGCTTTGCCTCGAGAGATCATGAAGGCTCTTCTTGACAAAGCAGATATGCAGTGGGATAAACTATCCGAATCCGAACTCGGAAGCATGTGGAGAATGGAAGGATCTCTAGAGACATGGTCCTGGAGTTTAAACGTACCTGTCCTAAGCAGCCTCTCCGAGGAAGACGAGGTGTTGCACATGTCCCAGGAGTATGACAACGCTGCTGAACAATACAAGGAACAAAGGAGCAAAGTGTCGCGGTTGAAGAAGAGGATATCAAGATCAGCAGGGTTCAGAGAGTACAAGAAAATTCTAGAGAACGCTAAGCTGACGGTTGAGAAGATGAAACGGCTCAAGGCGAGATCGAGACGCCTCATAAACCGTTTGGAGCAGATCGAACCGTCTGGTTGGAAAGACTTCATGCGCATAAGCAATGTGATTCACGAGAGCAGAGCGTTGGACATTAACACGCACTTGATATTTCCTCTGGGTGAAACAGCTGCTGCAATCAGAGGAGAGAACGAGCTCTGGCTCGCAATGGTTCTCCGGAACAAAGTCCTGGTCGATCTCAAGCCTCCTCAGCTAGCTGGTGTATGTGCGAGTTTAGTCTCCGAAGGCATTAAAGTTCGACCGTGGAGAGACAACAACTACATATACGAGCCATCTGAGACAGTAGTTGACGTGGTTAATTTCTTAGAAGAGCAAAGAAGCTCGCTTATAAAGCTTCAAGAGAAGCATGAGGTTGAGATTTCTTGTTGTTTGGATGTTCAGTTCTCTGGTATGGTTGAAGCTTGGGCTTCTGGATTAAGTTGGAAAGAAATGATGATGGAATGTGCAATGGACGAAGGTGATCTCGCTCGTCTGTTACGACGCACCATTGATCTCTTGGCTCAGATTCCTAAGTTGCCTGATATTGACCCAACGCTGCAACGTAGTGCAGCTGCTGCAGCAGATATCATGGACCGTCCACCAATCAGCGAGCTTGCCGGTTAAAGAAGCTCCACGTTAGCTCTGTCTTTAGTCAACTAAAAATACATTAGAGCCTGAGATTGTACACTATTTAAGGATACAGAACAAATTTTTCATTCAGGTGATTAATGTTGGAAAGAATAGGACCAAACAAGAGAACTTTGAGTTAATGTTACAACATACAAAAGCTTTATATACACAACTGTGGAAGCTAATCCCTTCCAGTATTCCTCTCTTCCGACAAAGCTCAATGCTGAGTATATCAACCAAAAGAATGTCTTTAAAAGCGTGAGAAGTTGCTCTGTTCAACAGTGGCAAGTGTGAGAAAGGTCATTGGCCGGTGAGAAGTTTTTGGTAACTTTGTATCCTCCTTTGCCTGATTGAAGAGCCACTGGCAACAACAGGGTCTTGTCTGCTTTGGTTTGAAACCTTCTTCCTCTTAAGACGATGCAAAACATCCTCTGTGTCGAATACATAGGAGACCTGCAGGATATACACCGCAACAATTGCTTTATAAACAACAGTCGTTGTCATAGTGTTAAGCAAGAAAAACAAGGCACTGTACCTTTGAAGAACTGCAGGTTATCTTACACTCCAAACCGTTACTAATCTTAACTTGATCCTCACCATTTTTACGCTTATTCCTTGAGGGAAAAAGAAGAGAGCATCTAATTAGTTTCCGCATTACTATGGGATGGTTCTTTGTATACACTTACCTGTTTAGATAGATTCGAGGATTCTCCTTCACATTAGGTTGACTGGAAAGGAATTTATTGTGGAGGTAAGATGCAAAAGTTTGATCCATGGATATGGATGTCACATCAGGCTTATCATGTCCGTTGTTCAGAAGCATCATAGATAATTTTGTCGGTGTCGACAGTTCCTGCAGCAATAAAAAGCATAAACTATGAAGTTCATGGATCATAAGCCACAGCTTGGTCCAAAACTGTGGGAGGTGATTCTTACACATTCAATGCGGTATATATCTTCATCAGGAAGGAGAACACGAGCATTGTCATAATAAACAGCATCAAGATATTTTTCAGGCTTTCTTGATTTCTCATATAAGTATAGCTGGTGTAGCTTGTTGTCCATCTCATCAGCTGCTACTGCTTGGAGCTGAAAAAGATCACATTGCTTAGTTGAATCACAGGTGAAGAGAAGAGAAACTATACACCAAAATGGAGAACCTACATGCTTGATGAGCTTATAGATCAGTTTGTCCAGTGTGAAGAGAACATATGACTGTGTCCCAATGATAGCTCGGCAGTCATCTTCAAACTTTGGATTATCAGAGGTGCCATCAAGCAAGTTGTAGAGAGCATTCATGAATCTGTTCCAACAACGAAACTAGATGTGTAAGCAGCAACAAAGATGCAACCACATTCTTTCATATAAAAATCACCTGGAGTAGGAATCTGCAGGGTTTGCTGAGTTTGAGGTCTTCCACATTCTTTCTGGACAAGACGAATTGATCTTTGCTGATAATATTCTGTCATACAGAATCTGTTTACAAGTAAACACAAAAAGTTAGCCTCACATCCAGCAGCCCCATTGATTTTTAGATGATGTGTTTACCTGATGAAGCCTGAAAAGAACGTAATATGAGTCATTCCCATAGAAGACTCTGGAGTTAGTAACATCTTTGTATTTATCGCATAACGCTGGAGGGACATACTTTGCCAGAGGCTTCACATGTAGCAGGTTACGCACAGATATGGGCAACACAGGCCTATTATCACCTTCTGCAACATCATGTGCATCAGACATACCTTCTTCTTCTTCTTCTTCAGCCTCACCTTCACTTTCTACCTTGTTATCATCTTCGGGGTAACAACCTTCACCATCACCAGACTCGGTTCCGGAAACATCACCATTCTGAGATGTGTTTCCGCTGACGTCTGATGATCTTGGTGCACTTTCATCACCTTCATCAACCGCATTACCATCATTCTCTCCTCCACCACCATCTTTACCATTGCTGAGAGGCTCCAAGTCATTCTCTGCAAAGTTATCTTCCTCAAACTCTCCTGTGGGGGAAAGTTCACCCTCCTCTCTTTCCACTTTGGCAGAGGCTTCGTTAGGTCTTTGATTAGTCGATGTCTCCGCCACTGTCCCATTTGGAAACACCTCCACGCGTGGCCCGTTTACATGATTATGCTTCATCTCAATCTCCACTCCACTGGCTAACGCAGTAGATTTTGGATTACTATTGCTAACCCCTGGTCAAGTAAGGATATCATTCATCATCCACAAACAAGAAAAATGTAAAGTGTATTCTTATCAAGCAAAGTCTAAAGTGTTTACCATTCCTTTGAGATAGCAATCCATCTACAAGCGGTGTAGTTGAGCTATGCACACGTTCAATAGAAACAGCTTGTTTGGTTTCAGGTCTTTCGTCAGGTGTGGTTAGATTCTTCGGCATTTTATCTTTCTTAGTGTTGTCACGTAATAAGGCATCTGCAGTTTTACCAGCAGTGACATCTCTATCCAAATCACTAGCTTTTCGAGTGCCATTATTGGCCACAGTAACTACATTTTGAGGACTGCACTCGCTCAGGTTCGTAGTAGACTTGACGGCATCTTCTCGGTCTTCAGCACCTTGAGGGCGAGAAGGAACACCAAACATTGGTTCCAGAAACTCTGTCCACACCTTCATGACCTTATCTAGCTGTTCCGTTGAACACATTTCTCCACATGAATACTTGATCAGCTGGTACAGATCCTCGTGAAGATCAGGATCTGGATAATCAAAACTCATGTTGGAGCAAACAGTTCGTCTGTTTCCAGCCGCAAGAGCAAGGAGTGCATCGTCTTCTGCTCGCTTCTTTTCAGCGATCTCTTTGATCTCTGCCAGCAACGCTGCAGTGAAGATAGTAGTGCATAAAAAAAATTGATACACTTTGTAGATAGATGTTGACTACAAATTCACTTTCTCTTGTACCTTTTGTGCTCAGATTCTTTGAGTCTTGTTGTTTGAAATAGAAACTGCGATGATCAAGTGATCTGTGGTAGTTCTTGGTGTATATGTCAGCCCACACTTTGTTAAAATCAGAACGACACCTTATCCACTCTTCTTGCTTCTGTTTCAAACGGGTCAGTATTACAGGTAAAGCAAGATAAGCATTCTTCTTTAACAGATCCAACACGTCCAGCCCATGGTCACCGTATAAACGCTCTATGCACCTTATGTTTAAAGCTACACAAGAGAACAACAAAACAAAATACATCAGTCAAGAGAAGAGTGTAGACTTTAAGCTGTCACAAAGAGGAGAGTGTAGACTTTACCTGTGAGGTGATCCTCAATACAGATGGGAGTGTCTGTTTTCAGTTCATTGCTGTTAAGCTTTGCCAATAACTCTTCCACACGATTGGTAGCTGAGTTCACAGACTCTAACAGCATGTCTAGCTCAAACCTAAAGCATAGAAATAAACACATTCTTTCACCAAATCCAAACTATTCCAAGAAGATGTTCAACAAATAACAGAAGGCTCTGCAACTGAACCTGTCATCTTCACATCTGAAGAGGCTCTCTTCGTACTGGTTCTTGCGCATGTGCTTAAATGAATAGTCTTCACTTCCTGAAGTGACAGACACCCAATGATCATTAAGCACCTGGCTACCAATCTCCATTTTCTGGCTTGCAATGGGGATTGGATACTGCAAGAAAACAAATATTAAGTAACTATTGAAGCAAAAACATAAACTAAGAGGAGAAGCCTATAATTACATACGTTCTTTGGAAGCAACCGATAGCTAGGAGTGCACTGTTCACAGTTCAAGAGATCGAGCTCATTGATAGGCTTTGCCCATTTCTGGCTCGCTGCAGCCTTCTCGAGCCTCTCCTTCTCACGGTCTCTTTCTCTAAACCTTTCAGCCTTTTCACGTTCTCGCTCTGTATCCTTGTCCTGTGACTTAGTAGGCTGAGGAACTTTGCCATCACTCCACAAGGACTCTGTAGTCAACAGCAACCAAGTGGTTAGAGTTGAGTCAATTTCTTTCAACTCAATCAAAATAGGTAGACTTACTCTTAGTGACGATACCAGAGAGTAATCCATCTGCAGAAAGAAAAACAAAAAAGGTCAAATCATGTAAGAAGAGAAGGCACAAGGTTTGCTTTGGTTACCATTCTTTTCACACTGAACCAAAAAGACTCTGAAGGCCTCAATAAGGTCTGGATACACTCCAATCAAATCTCCCACCTGATACATGAATATATATATGTCCACGTGTCAATGACAGGTAAGTACCATAATCTTCTCCAATTTTACATTAAAAAACATACCAAAGACTGCAACTCTGGTTGGCTGATAATTTCCTTTGAAAACAGATTAAGACATCTCAAGAACTCTTGGTACTCGGAGGTTTTGAGTTTTGCCTTCACTCGATCAACAAAAGCAAGTTCTTGGACATGGCCTGTCATCACAAAAGTCAATTATTATTTCAAGTATAAAATAAAAGAAACTGAGAGAGATCTGCTTTTCCAAGCTAACCTTTATCATCATAAGTAGAAGAAGTGGCAATGTCTCCACGAAACTTGTCTCCTCCTTCTCTAGCCTGATTCGAGATTCCAGGAGAGTCATTATCTCTTAGTGTCAGCTTCTTTTTACCGAGGAGGAACTGCTCTTTCTGGCTATCTATTCCATCGCCTTTCCTGTCTCTACCATCCATGTAATCGTTCTTTTTGTCAATGCGTCTGACGTCTTCTTTGCTTTCTTTCAACAGAGATCTCTCATGGTCTAGGTCCATATGCTCTGTTTTGAGGTCATTGATCCGGTCCTTCTGCAACAAATGACAGCTCTGAGTATCAAGCGTAGCTCACAAAACACTTCAAGAGAAGAAAAGAGGGAGGAACCTTATCAGAGTCACGCATGGTGGGAAGAGATTTAATGCCTCCTCGGTCACGTATTGACATTTTAGCAGGATCATTAGTAGTGGATGCGGTTCCTGAAGTATCAGGGAGAAAGTGAGTGAACTCCACAAGCAAATCGTGATGGTCCCGGAAAAGGATTGCCACCTGCAAAGATAATCACATCACTAAGACAAGAAGTGCAACTAAAAACACATGAAAAGGCTACAAAACATACCTCCTGATAGACCTCGGTAATGGACTTGTTTTCCTTTCGATACATGTTCAATATGTCTAGAAACGATTTGTATACACGATCATCACCTTGAAACCTTGTCTGCAGAAGAAAGATTAATATTAAACTTAAGAAGCAAAGAGAGAAAAAAAAGGAAAGGAGCAATCTCTAACCTTAATCTTGTTGACAAAACTAATAGCTTCCTCAAACTCAACAGGTTTCTTAGGGGGAGGTTGGTCATCTTCTTCGGGTAAGAGTGTGATCTCAAAACCCTTTGGTAAGAAAGTGTTGAAACCCAAGATCAGCTCTCGGTTCCCTTTGAATAGTTCTTTCACCCTCAAGATAACACCACTTGTATCAACTCTACAAAAAAATAAAAAAAAAAATAAGATGAGGTTTTTAGTTTCCTACAAATAAATCACAAGACAGAGAGAAAACCATATAAAAAAAAATACCTCTGAGCTTTAAAATCTTTCATGACCTCAAGAAACTCATCGTACTTTTCGCGTTTGTCTTGAAACTTATCCTTGACAGCTTTGAGGTAAGCAAGTGCATCATTAGTAGTTAGCTTCTGCGCACTTCCTCCTCCTCCAACCATCATTTGTAGTTGTAGTAGCTTCATTAAACACACAATAAGAAGATAAGATAAAAAAAGACTTTTAGCAGCAAACAATTTTTTTTTTCTTCCTGAAAACACATTCAATAAACTTAGTTAATAGATCAGCGCAAGATTACATCAACAGCGAGAAGATAAATTTAGCAACAAAAGTCTTCAAATTTGAGGACTCAAGCGGATTTAAATTACATCTTTTATTCTTTTTAATCCTCAAATCAAATCTCTAAAACAGTGGAAAATCAATCAAAAATCAATCTCAAGTAGTAGATCTAGCAAGCAGAGAACAATCAAAGCAAAATCGAGAAACAAATGAAGCTGAGAAATTCGATCTTCAACTTAAATCTTTCGGATTATTATTTTTTTTTCACATTACGGCGCTTGTTCTAGATAAGAAGGCAAAGAGGGATAAGGAGAAAGATGATCGTAAGTAGAGTTACCGAATTATTGAAGAGAGGGCAAGTAGTCTACAAGCACAAGCTTCCCTTCTTACCGCACACGGAAGCACCACCAGAGAGACAACAACAAGAACAAGAAGAAAGACTTTAAACTAAAACAATTTGCAGAACACCAAGAAATGAAAGAAAAAGAGGAAACTTATAAGACGAGAGTTAAAAATGTTTTATGGTGAAGAGAGACAGACTTATGTAAGGTTTTTTTTTCACGTAAATGTGATTTAATTATATTTTTTTTTAATTAAGACCAATTTAATTTATTTAAAAAAAAAACATTTTTACTTCTTATTTTCCTTTGATTTTTTAATACACTTTTTGTATACGAATAATATTGATAAAAACTAAATACGGTAAAAACATATTTTGTATCGATGGATTAAAAAATAAAAAAAAATGAATAAAAACAAGTTAAAGACAGCAGTTGCTAGGTTGCTTATAGGTTTGGGTTACCGGTTATAGCCGGTGAGGTTAATTGCTGATTAGGGCACAGAGCTAGGGGATTGGATTGGGACCTTGTGATTAGTGGTCATTTTGTGATTGTTTGGAGATTTTGAGGACAAACTAGGAAATGTAATGTAAAAGTATAACTATCCATGTCATGTGCTAGAATTAGTAACTTCGAGGCTTTTCAATGTTATCCGACGAATAATTTGCCAGTTTGTTAGAAGTTTATACAAATCTAGATTAGATTCAATTCTTAGACGTTTTCTTATTTATGGAAAATTCTTTTGAATCTTTTATGTAAGAGAATTGTTTGCTGGTTTGTATGTTGTGGATTTAAGGTGGATTTGTGTTTCTTTGTTATTCTAGATTTGTAAATTCTGATTTATGAACAAGAGCTAACATTGAAAAAGTTCTTTGGCAGAAAAAAAAAAACTATTTAAAAATGTTGGTTTTTGTCGGTTCAAGATAACATTTTGTTAATTTGATGATCGACCCTATTTTAATACGTTGGATAAAATGGTAAACCAAAGAGAATTTTGGATAATTTTGTCAGATTTGTTTTTTTAAAACTATCTGTTAATTTGCTTCCAAACGTGGGCATTTGGTCTAGTGGTATGATTCTCGCTTAGGGTGCGAGAGGTCCCGAGTTCAATTCTCGGAATGCCCCTATTTTTTTTATTTAAAATCTCTAATACTCTTTTCTTATTTGGTTCCTTTCCTGATTGTGTTTCTTTGGGCCCAAAAATATTTGCATAAATTTGGTAAATAGTTTGTTGTTAATAGCCCATGGTAATCTTTCAAAGGCCTTAATCCATAGTCTCAAATTCCCAAAATCCACAAAAGACAGCCCAATTTCATGTTTTTACTTTTATTTTCCTTATTTGATAAAACGCGCAGTCTCTAATTTAAACCCAAAACGATTCTAGGTCGTTTTGGTGAGCTGAGTTACAAGGACAACATATTTGCACTAGAATAATTTAACAAGAGATAGAGCAACGACCGAGTCCATTACTCTTCGTTCCGAATCAACATCATCTCCTATTCTATACAATTTGATTTGATAGAGACGAGAACATATCATGGAGCGCAAGAATACGAGAGAGTTTGTCACGCACCGAACTTCCTACTTATCCGGTTCTTTTTTTTTTTTGAAACAGCGTTATGTCCTTTAATTCGTTTTAATGTTGTGTTTCTTTCTTTAGATAATTATCGTTTTGAGTTTCATTATTATTTTTATTTCTTGATAATGATTGTAGCTGAATATCGATTCCCTTATAAGATTTTTAATATCATTTAATTAAAAATATTGTTATTTCCAGAGAAAACCTAAGTAAAACCCTAATATTTTCCAACGTAACAATCATCTGATGAAGAACACAAGACACAAAAAAAACATTGAACTGGTGATGAGGTGGAGTTAGGTCAATAAGACGCAGCTAGGGTTATTCCCAAAAAAAGCCGCCTTCATCCCGGAATCAGGTTCGAATCGCAACGTGACTTCATCACATGCATATCTCATAGTACCAGTTGTATTTTCCCTGCAATCAGTGATATAAAAACGCGTTCCAAACCGCACTTCCTTCTTCTCTTTCATATCTTCAGTTATATCTTTACCTATCAAACCATAAATACCTTCTCCCGAGACACCTGCTGAAACCTTAAGAACCTGAGCATCACGGTATTTGAGATTGTTGTATCTGAATATTATACAGAAGATTCATTAGTATTTATAATAATATTATTCCTAAATCACAACATAAATAATATAAATCAAAAAAGAGAAGAAAAAAAAGTACTGCTTACTTTTGTGGGGAAGAGGTAGCAAGAGTAACATCCTTGTACATGAAGGAAGCTTGAAGGTCTCCTTGAAGACATATATAGCGACCAGGAAGATATGAGGGGATCCGTATCGACACATCCCACTTCGCACTTAAACGAGTGTCTGTGATATTAAGCACCGTGAAATCCAAAGAAGCTAGTTCTATCTTCGGAATCTGAACTGGTTCTTCTCTAAAGGACGCTTGCATCAACCACAAGAGCCCAAAATAATAACAACCGCCTATGAAAACAATACCAACAATACTAGCGAAGCGGCGGATAGAGAACCTTTTGCACCATGTGAGAACCTTTTGCTCCTTGTAATTGCCTTCTTCGATACCCATTCTCTACGGTTGATTGGAGAGAGTAGAGGAGATTTCTTAAAAAAGAGTTATGAATACAAAGCAAAAATTCTCAAGACAAATGCTAAAACAAAAACGCCCTCTCTCTTTAGCTCTCGTTGCTTTCTAATCGGATGATTTGAATCTTTAGCTATAGCCTCCCTTTATACTAATCACAGATTCCTTGTCCCATTATAATTATAAATTAATAATTTATATGTATATATATTTTATGTATAAGTATGAATCTATTATTATATTGTTTGTTTTATATTCACAAAATAATTATCTTTATATTTTTTAACACTTAATATCTTGTTGATGAAATTTAGTAATATTATATCTAAAACCACATTTAAATATTATTCAATATATATTATATACAGTAAATAATATAATACAATTAATATAAATTTCAAATTTTAAAAATTAACGATTAACATTTCACTAAAATCAAATATTTTTCTTATCTTATAATAAATATATCTTTAATAAAAGATTCATATAAGACAACTTTTATAAATTAATATCTCTATAAATTAATAAAATTCTAAAATCTCAACATTATTAATCTACAGAAATTTTAATGTAATTTCGTTGTTATGTTTTGTTTCTTTCTTAGATAATTATGGGGTTGGATTTCATAGTTATTTTTATTTATTGATTATAATTATAGTTGTATATCGTTTGCCTTTTAAGATTTGTAACAGTATCATTTAATTAAAAATATTGTTATTCCCAGAGAAAACATGAAGTTAAAACCCTAATATTTTCCAACGTGACAATCATCCGATGAAAACACACAAGAAACAAAAAAAGAAAAAAAAAGCAATGAACTGGTGATGACGTGGAGTTAGGTCAATAATTGACACAGCTAGGGTTCTTCCCAAACAAAGCCGCCTTCATCTCGGAACCAGGTTCAAATCGCAACGTGACTTCATCACATGCATATCTCATAGTACCAGTTGTCTTTTCCCTGCAATCAGTGAGATAAAAACGCGTTCCAAACCGCACTTCCTTCTTCTCTTTGATATCTTCAGTGATATCTTTACCAATTAAGCCTTCGATATCTTCTGCCGAGACACCCACTAAAACCCTAAGAACCTGAGGTTGGTTGTATTTGAGATCGCTGTATCTGATAACGCAGAAGATTCGATAGGTTAAAGTAAATCATATAAATTAAAAAAGATTAAAAAAAAATTATTAAAATGCTTTACTTTTGTGGGCTTGAAATAGCAAGAGTAACATTCTTGTACATGAAGGAAGCTTGAAAGTGTCCTTGAAGACATATATAGCTACCAGGTAGTTCGTCTGGGATCCGAATCGACAAATCCCATTTTGCACTTAAACGAGTGTCTGTAATATTAAGCACCGTGAAATCCATAGAAGCTAGTTCTATCTTCGGAACTGGTTCTTTGCGAGAAGATAGTTTGATCGTATAAACCGTGCCACAAATAAAACAGGCTACCAAACAAACAAAAACGAAGGATTTGAAGAACGTTTGGCACCATGTGAGGGGCTTCCTCTCCCCGTTGTGATGGCCTTCTTCGATACCCATTCTCAGTACGGTTAATTGAAGAGAGATGTTGCACGAGGTATGTGAGGGAGTTTGACAATTAATGTTAGAGATCACAACGAGTTCCTTTTAAGAATGTATAATTTGAAAAGTTGTTTTCGATTCCGCTTATTTTGGTAGTTTTGCTTTAAACGATGAAAGCTAACTGAAATGAATTACTCGTTCGTCCACTCAACTACAAACTAGTGATTACAACTTAGCCTTATTACATATATAACTTATTATCGCAGCTTATCATTCTTTAGCAAAACAAAATATTTAATCATCACGAGGTCACTGCAAAGAAGAAAATTAACAGTTTATGAAAGTTTTCATTTTTATAGATAAATATTGTAGATTTGGGGTTGTGATTTATAAACTAGGATAAGAAAAACTTTTGTTGATAGAAGAGTATTCTTTTAGATTTTTTTATCATTATGTTGTATTTTAAAAATAAAATTCTTAAAAATTATATTTTAGGAAATTTTTCATTTTTGTAGAGAAATATTGTACATTTGAGATTATGGTTTAGAGATTAGGACAACAAGAATTTTTGTTCATAGAAGAGTATTTTGTTTGATTTATTTATCAATATATTGTATTTTTAAATAAATTTTTCAAAAATTCTATTTTAGGAAAGTTTTCATTTTTGTAGAGAAATATTGTACATTTGAGATTGTGGTTTAGAGATTAGGACAACACGAATTTTTGTTGATAGAAGAGTATTTTGTTTTATTTTTTATAAATATATTGTATTTTTTAAATAAATTTTTCAAAAATTCTATTTTAGGAAAGTTTTCATTTTTATAGATAAATATTGTAGATTTGGGGTTGTGATTTATAAACTAGGATAATAAAAACTTTTTTTGATAGAAGAGTATTCTTTTAGATTTTTTATCATTAGGTTGTATTTAAAAAATAAAATTCTTAAAAATTCTATTTTAGGAAAGTTTTCATTTTTGTAGAGAAATATTGTACATTTGGGATTGCGGTTTAGAGATTAGGACAACAAGAATTTTTGTTGATAGAAGAGTATTTTGTTTGATTTTTTTATCAATATATTGTATTTTTTAAATAAAATTTTCAAAAATTCTATTTTAGGAAAGTTTTCATTTTTGTAGAGAAATATTGTACATTTGGGATTGTGGTTTAGAGATTAGGACACCAAGAATTTTTGTTGATAGAAGAGTATTTTGTTTGATTGTTTTATCAACATATTGTATTTTTTAAATAAATTTTTCAAAAATTCTATTTTAGGAAAGTTTTCATTTTTGTAGAGAAATATTGTACATTTGGGATTGTGGTTTAGAGATTAGGACAACAAGAATTTTTGTTGATAGAAGAGTATTTTGTTTGATTTTTTTATCAATATATTGTATTTTTAAAATAAATTTTTCAAAAATTCAATTTTAGGAAAATTTTCATCTTTATAGATAAATATTGAAGATTTGGGGTTGTGATTTATAAACTAGGATAAGAAAAACTTTTGTTGATAGAAGAGTATTCTTTTAGATTTTTTTTATCACTAGGTTGTATTTTAAAAATTAAATTCTAAAAAATTCTATTTTAGGAAAGTTTTCATTTTTGTAGAGAAATATTGTACATTTGGGATTGTGGTTTAGAGATTAGGACAACAAGAATTTTTGTTGATAGAAGAGTATTTTGTTTGATTTTTTTATCAATATATTGTATTTTTTAAATAAATTTTTCAAAAATTCTATTTTAGGAAAGTTTTCATTTTTGTAGAGAAATATTGTACATTTGGGATTTTGGTTTAGAGATTAGGACAACAAGAATTTTTGTTGATAGAAGAGTATTTTGTTTGATTTTTTAATCAGTATATTGTATTTTTAAAATAAATTTTTTAAAAATTCTATTTTAGAAAAGTTTTCATTTTTGTAGAGAAATATTGTACATTTGAGATTGTGGTTTAGAGATTAGGACAACAAGAATTTTTGTTGATAGAAGAGTATTTTGTTTGATTTTTTTATCAATATATTGTATTTTTTAAATAAAATTTTCAAAAATTCTATTTTAGGAAAGTTTTTATTTTTGTAGAGAAATATTGTACATTTGGGATTGTGGTTTAGAGATTAGGACACCAAGAATTTTTGTTGATAGAAGAGTATTTTGTTTGATTTTTTTATCAATATATTGTATTTTTTAAATAAATTTTTCAAAAATTCAATTTTAGGAAAATTTTCATCTTTATAGATAAATATTGAAGATTTGGGGTTGTGATTTATAAACTAGGATAAGAAAAACTTTTGTTGATAGAAGAGTATTCTTTTAGATTTTTTTATCACTAGGTTGTATTTTAAAAATTAAATTCTCAAAAATTGTATTTTAGGAAAGTTTTCATTTTTGTAGAGAAATATTGTACATTTGAGATTGTGGTTTAGAGATTAGGACAACAAGAATTTTTGTTGATAGAAGAGTATTTTGTTTGATTTTTTTATCAATATATTGTATTTTTTAAATAAATTTTACAAAAATTATATTTTAGGAAAGTTTTTATTTTTGTAGAGAAATATTGTACATTTGGGATTGTGGTTTAGAGATTAGGACAACAAGAATTTTTGTTGATAGAAGAGTATTTTGTTTGATTTTTTTATCAATATATTGTATTTTTTAAATAAATTTTTCAAAAATTCTATTTTAGGAAAGTTTTCATTTTTGTAGAGAAATATTGTACATTTGGGATTGTGGTTTAGAGATTAGGACACCAAGAATTTTTGTTGATAGAAGAGTATTTTGTTTGATTGTTTTATCAATATATTGTATTTTTTAAATAAATTTTTCAAAAATTCTATTTTAGGAAAGTTTTCATTTTTGTAGAGAAATATTGTGCATTTGGGATTGTGGTTTAGAGATTAGGACAACAAGAATTTTTGTTGATAGAAGAGTATTTTGTTTGATTTTTTTATCAGTATATTGTATTTTTTAAATAAATTTTTCAAAAATTTATTTTAGGAAAATTTTCATCTTTATAGATAAATATTGAAGATTTGGGGTTGTGATTTATAAACTAGGATAATAAAAACTTTTTTTGATAGAAGAGTATTCTTTTAGATTTTTTTATCATTAGGTTGTATTTTAAAAATAAAATTCTTAAAAATTCTATTTTAGGAAAGTTTTCATTTTTGTAGAGAAATATTGTACATTTGGGATTGTGGTTTAGAGATTAGGACAACAAGAATTTTTGTTGATAGAAGAGTATTTTGTTTGATTTTTTTATCAATATATTGTATTTTTTAAATAAATTTTTCAAAAATTCTATTTTAGGAAAGTTTTCATTTTTGTAGAGAAATATTGTACATTTGGGATTGTGGTTTAGAGATTAGGACAACAAGAATTTTTGTTGATAGAAGAGTATTTTGTTAGATTTTTTTATCAATATATTGTATTTTTTAAATAAATTTTTCAAAAATTCTATTTTAGGAAAATTTTCATCTTTATAGATAAATATTGAAGATTTGGGGTTGTGATTTATAAACTAGGATAAGAAAAACTTTTGTTGATAGAAGAGTATTCTTTTAGATTTTTTTTATCACTAGGTTGAATTTTAAAAATAAAATTCTCAAAAATTCTATTTTAGGAAAGTTTTTATTTTTGTAGAGAAATATTGTACATTTGGGATTGTGGTTTAGAGATTAGGACAACAAGAATTTTTGTTGATAGAAAAGTATTTTGTTTGATTTTTTTATCAATATATTGTATTTTTTAAATAAAATTTTCTAAAATTCTATTTTAGGAAAGTTTTCATTTTTATAGATAAATATTGTAAATTTGGGGTTGTGATTTATAAACTAGGATAAGAAAAACTTTTGTTGATAGAAGAGTATTCTTTTAGATTTTTTTTATCAATAGGTTGTGTTTTAAAAATAAAATTCTCAAAAATTCTATTTTAGGAAAGTTTTCATTTTTGTAGAGAAATATTGTACATTTGGGATTGTGGTTTAGAGATTAGGACAACAAGAATTTTTGTTGATAGAAGAGTATTTTGTTTGATTTATTTATCAATATATTTTATTTTTTAAATAAATTTTTCAAAAATTCTATTTTAGAAAAGTTTTTATTTTTGTAGAGAAATATTGTACATTTGGGATTGTGGTTTAGAGATTAGGACACCAAGAATTTTTGTTGATAGAAGAGTATTTTGTTTAATTTTTTTATCAATATATTGTATTTTTTAAATAAATTTTTCAAAAATTGTATTTTAGGAAAGTTTTCATTTTTGTAGAGAAATATTGTACATTTGGGATTGTGGTTTAGAGATTAGGACAACAAGAATTTTTGTTGATAGAAGAGTATTTTGTTTGATTTTTTTATAGATATATTGTATTTTTTTAATAAATTTTTCAAAAATTCTATTTTAGGAAGTTTTTATTTTTGTAGAGAAATATTGTACATTTGGGATTGTGGGTTAGAGATTAGGACACCAAGAATTTTTGTTGATAGAAGAGTATTTTGTTTGATTTTTTTATCAATATATTGTATTTTTTAAATAAATTTTTCAAAAATTCTATTTTAGGAAAGTTTTCATTTTTGTAGAGAAATATTGTACATTTGGGATTGTGGTTTAGAGATTAGGACAACAAGAATTTTTGTTGATAGAAGAGTATTTTGTTTGATTTTTTTATCAATATATTGTATTTTTTAAATAAATTTTTCAAAAATTCTATTTTAGGAAAGTTTTCATTTTTGTAGAGAAATATTGTACATTTGAGATTGTGGTTTAGAGATTAGGACAACAAGAATTTTTGTTGATAGAAGAGTATTTTGTTTGATTTTTTTATCAGTATATTGTATTTTTAAAATAAATTTTTCAAAAATTCTATTTTAGGAAAGTTTTCATTTTTGTAGAGAAATATTGTACATTTGGGATTGTGGTTTAGAGATTAGGACACCAAGAATTTTTGTTGATAGAAGAGTATTTTGTTTGATTTTTTTATCAATATATTGTATTTTTAAAATAAATTTTTCAAAAATTGTATTTTAGGAAAGTTTTCATTTTTGTAGAGAAATATTGTACATTTGGGATTGTGGTTTAAAGATTAGGACAACAAGAATTTTTGTTGATAGAAGAGTACTTTGTTTGATTTTTTTATCAATATATTGTATTTTTTAAATAAAATTTTCAAAAATTCTATTTTAGGAAAGTTTTCATTTTTGTAGAGAAATATTGTACATTTGGGATTGTGGTTTAGAGATTAGGACAACAAGAATTTTTGTTGATAGAAGAGTATTTTGTTAGATTTTTTTATCAATATATTGTATTTTTTAAATAAATTTTTCAAAAATTCTATTTTAGGAAAGTTTTCATTTTTGTAGAGAAATATTGTACATTTGGGATTGTGGTTTAGAGATTAGGACAACAAGAATTTTTGTTGATAGAAGAGTATTTTGTTAGATTTTTTTATCAATATATTGTATTTTTTAAATAAATTTTTCAAAAATTCTATTTTATTTAGTTTTTATTTTTGTAGAGAAATATTGTACATTTGGGATTGTGGTTTAGAGATTAGGACAACAAGAATTTTTGTTGATAGAAGAGTATTTTGTTTGATTTTTTTATCAATATATTGTATTTTTTAAATAAATTTTTCAAAAATTCTATTTTAGGAAAGTTTTCATTTTTGTAGAGAAATATTGTACATTTGGGATTGTGGTTTAGAGATTAGGACAACAAGAATTTTTGTTGATAGAAGAGTATTTTGTTTGATTTTTTTATCAATATATTGTATTTTTTAAATAAAATCTTCAAAAAATTTATTTTAGGAAAGTTTTCATTTTTATAGATAACTATTGTAGATTTGGTGTTGTGATTTATAAACTAGGATAAAAAAAACTTTTGTTGATAGAAGAGTATTCGTTTAGATTTTTTTATCATTAAGTTGTATTTTAAAATTAAAATTCTTAAAAATTCTATTTTAGGAAAGCTTTCATTTTTGTAGAGAAATATTGTACATTTGGGATTGTGGTTTAGAGATTAGGACAAAAAGAATTTTAGTTCATAGAAGAGTATTTTGTTTGATTTTTTTATCAATATATTGTATTTTTTAAATAAATTTTTCAAAAATTCTATTTTAGGAAAGTTTTCATTTTTGTATAGAAATATTGTACATTTGGGATTGTGGTTTAGAGATTAGGACACCAAGAATTTTTGTTGATAGAAGAGTATTTTGTTTGATTGTTTTATCAATATATTGTATTTTTTAAATAAATTTTTCAAAAATTCTATTTTAGGAAAGTTTTCATTTTTGTAGAGAAATATTGTACATTTGGGATTGTGGTTTAGAGATTAGGACAACAAGAATTTTTGTTGATAGAAGAGTATTTTGTTTGATTTTTTTTATCAATATATTGTATTTTTTTAATAAATTTTTCAAAAATTCTATTTTAGGAAAGTTTTCATTTTTGTAGAGAAATATTGTACATTTGGGATTGTGGTTTAGAGATTAGGACAACAAGAATTTTTGTTGATAGAAGAGTATTTTGTTTGATTTTTTTATCAATATATTGTATTTTTAAAATAAAATCTTCAAAAATTTTATTTTAGGAAAGTTTTCATTTTTATAGATAACTATTGTAGATTTGGTGTTGTGATTTATAAACTAGGATAAAAAAAACTTTTGTTGATAGAAGAGTATTCGTTTAGATTTTTTTATCATTAAGTTGTATTTTAAAATTAAAATTCTTAAAAATTCTATTTTAGGAAAGCTTTCATTTTTGTAGAGAAATATTGTACATTTGGGATTGTGGTTTAGAGATTAGGACAACAAGAATTTTAGTTCATAGAAGAGTATTTTGTTTGATTTTTTTATCAATATATTGTATTTTTTAAATAAATTTTTCAAAAATTCTATTTTAGGAAAGTTTTCATTTTTGTATAGAAATATTGTACATTTGGGATTGTGGTTTAGAGATTAGGACACCAAGAATTTTTGTTGATAGAAGAGTATTTTGTTTGATTGTTTTATCAATATATTGTATTTTTTAAATAAATTTTTCAAAAATTCTATTTTAGGAAAGTTTTTATTTTTTGTAGAGAAATATTGTACATTTGGGATTGTGGTTTAGAGGTTAGGACAACAAGAATTTTTGTTGATAGAAGAGTATTTTGTTTGATTTTTTTATCAATATATTGTATTTTTTAAATAAATTTTTCAAAAATTCTATTTTAGGAACGTTTTCATTTTTGTAGAGAAATATTGTACATTTGGGATTGTGGTTTAGAGATTAGGACAAAAGAATTTTTGTTGATAGAAGAGTATTTTGTTTGATTTTTTTATCAATATATTGTATTTTTATATAAATTTTTCAAAAATTCTATTTTAGGAAAGTTTTCATTTTTGTAGAGAAATATTGTACATTTGGGATTGTGGTTTAGAGATTAGGACACCAAGAATTTTTGTTGATAGAAGAGTATTTTGTTTGATTTTTTTATCAATATATTGTATTTTTTAAATAAATTTTTCAAAAATTCTATTTTAGGAAAGTTTTCATTTTTGTATAGAAATATTGTACATTTGGGATTGTGGTTTAGAGATTAGGACAACAAGAATTTTCGTTGATAGAAGAGTATTTTGTTAGATTTTTTTATCAATATATTGTATTTTTTAAATAAATTTTTCAAAAATTCTATTTTAGGAAAGTTTTCATTTTTGTAGAGAAATATTGTACATTTGGGATTGTGGTTTAGAGATTAGGGCAACAAGAATTTTGTTGATAGAAGAGTATTTTGTTAGATTTTTTTATCAATATATTGTATTTTTTAAATAAATTTTTCAAAAATTCTATTTTATTTAGTTTTCATTTTTGTAGAGAAATATTGTACATTTGGGATTGTGGTTTAGAGACTAGGACAACAAGAATTTTTGTTGATAGAAGAGTATTTTGTTTGATTTTTTTATCAATATATTGTATTTTTAAAATAATTTTTTCAAAAATTCTATTTTAGGAAAGTTTTCATTTTTGTAGAGAAATATTGTACATTTGGGATTGTGGTTTAGAGATTAGGACAACAAGAATTTTTGTTGATAGAAGAGTATTTTGTTAGATTTTTTTTATCAATATATTGTATTTTTTAAATAAATTTTTCAAAAATTCTATTTTAGGAAAGTTTTCATTTTTGTAGAGAAATATTGTACATTTGGGATTGTGGTTTAGAGATTATGACAACAAGAATTTTTGTTGATAGAAGAGTATTTTGTTAGATTTTTTTATCAATATATTGTATTTTTTAATAAATTTTTCAAAAATTCTATTTTAGGAAAGTTTTCATTTTTGTAAAGAAATAGTGTACATTTGGGATTGTGGTTTCGAGATTAGGACAACAAGAATTTTTGTTGATAGAAGAGTATTTTGTTTGATTTTTTTATCAATATATTGTATTTTTTAAATAAATTTTTCAAAAATTCTATGATTGATTGTGATTATATAATATATAAAATAGGATAGAATATTTTTTTCATTTTATAAATAATAATTGAGTATATTAGTGTATAATAATATTTCAAAACTAATTACAAAATTAGTGAAAATATTTACTTATAATTTTTGAAAATTAAGATCTTATTAAAATCTTTTTAAACATATATTCTCATAATTTTAATATATATATATATATTTAAATGAAAAGATATCAAAAGATATGATTAAAGTAGTTGAAAGATTATATATATATATAACATTTTTTCGTCAAATTTAAATTTAATAATTCAGATGGTATTTGAATTTTTTTAGTTTAAACTGAAATTAACACCAATAGTTGAGTTATAGTAAAGCATGACAAAAAAATGTTGAGATTTAAATTAGACTACCAACCAACAGAACAAATTTGGTGGAATACCACCTTGAACGTACACTACACATACGACGCTCATTTTCATTCTTTACTGATCACTATTGATGGAATCACATTAGCACCACTCTGCACATATATGAATTTATACCATTCCAGAAACATTTTTAAGAGAAGAAAGATTTTCGTATATCTGAGATTCTGAGGTGTAATCAGTATATTCTCTTTGAAGTCGTTTTATTTAATTGAATTTTTATTAGATGGCCTATGTAAAAGAAAAAACTTCAAATAATAATTGATGTGTTCATCTAAAACTAGATCATGATATGCGTATATCTGAGTTCAGACTTCAAGGTTCTCATTACTCTTCTCACTGGAGGATCGCCCGACTCTTCTCTTCAAGGGATTGTCCACGACTTAGGCATGTTGAGCAATTCTCTTAACTATATCTCCTTTAAATTTGTTCCTCGCCAATGTAATGTAGCTGCGGATAGATTGGCAAAGGATGCTTTGTTTCAGCTTTCTTCTCCCTCCTTTAGGGAGGTGTAAACTCTAGTTCTCTTTAATGGAAAGTAAGATTTGACCCCAAAAAAAAATATGGAAGATACAACAAATAATTCTTATCCTATATGAAATATAACTTAGCAACGATAATTAAATATTACAATACAATCTCAACTTCCCAAGTTACATAATTTATTTTTGAACTATTATTGAGCCACCATAACATGGTCCTAAAGCGATAAAGAGTTCTATCGATAACAAGTATAAGAAGCACAACGCCCATCTCATACATCTTCATAAGAGTTCTATCCTGAATTCCTGATCAAATTTTAAATAATGATATTTGAGGTAATAACTACTTTACCATACAAATTATTATAGAACTGAAACAAATGATTCTTGCGCAGAAAGTGCTTTGGCACACCCACACCTACTTTTGTTATCTTTCCTTTTCGATCAAGACACGAACACCAAAACTGAAATATGATTATTCTTACCCTCACAAGCTGCTTGTAACGGCGTCGTTTAACTAATTGACTTAACGTATATATAAAAAAGGCAATCTTGATATTTTTTTTAAAAAAAGTTTGAATTTTTATTAGTTTCTTTTCCACTTTCAATGGTTGCCTTCCACAACGCTAAAACAGAGTCAATGGCCGTCTTTTCGCCACAGAAGCAAGACGAACAAGAAGAAGAAGAAAAGCACTTCTCTTTCTTACGAAACCCATCATGAAGAATATGATGTTAATGATCTCAACCACCTTCTTCATCATCCTTATCTCATCATCTTCCTCTTACGCAGAAGACGACGTGCTCTGTCTCAAAGGCCTCAAGAACTCACTCACCGATCCTTCGGGCCGACTCAGCACCTGGTCTTTCCCCAACTCCTCGTCTTCCTCAATCTGCAAACTCACCGGAGTCTCTTGCTGGAACGCCAAGGAGAATCGCATTCTCTCCCTCCACCTCCCCTCGATGCAACTCGCCGGCAAGATTCCAGAATCTCTCAAGCTTTGCCGCAGCTTACAGTCCTTAGACCTCTCCGGCAACGACATCTCCGGCGAGATTCCTCCCGAGATCTGCTCGTGGCTTCCTTACCTCGTCACGTTAGACCTCTCCGGTAACAAACTCTCCGGAGAAATACCGTCCGAGATCGTTAACTGCAAATTCTTGAACGGTTTGGCTCTTAACGAGAATAAGCTAACCGGTCCGGTTCCTTTTCAGTTAACCCGGTTAGACCGGCTCCAGCGACTTTCTCTCTCCGACAACGATCTCTCCGGTTCGATTCCCCTTGAGCTCTCCCATTTCGGAGAAAACGGGTTTACCGGAAATAACGGACTTTGCGGGAAGCCGTTATCGAGCTGCGGAACGTTGAACGGTAAGAACGTAACGGTCATTGTAATAGCAGGCGTAACGGGAGCTGTCGGGTCGTTGTGCGTCGGGTTCGCCGTGTTCTGGTGGTTCTTTATCAGAGACGTGAGGAGGAAGAACGGTTACGGTGCCGGAGAGTCTAAAGACGATGGTGACTGGATCGGTGTGTTGAAGTCGCATAAGCTCGTTCAGGTGGCTCTGTTTCAGAAACCTATCGTGAAGATCAGGTTGGTTGATTTGATTGTTGCTACGGATAGTTTCGGTTCCGACAATGTCCTTGTCTCGTCGAGAACTGGTGTTTCTTACAAAGCTGATTTGCCTGATGGGTCTGCACTTGAGGTCAAGAGGCTTACCTGTGGTTATGAGGTTGGTGAGAAGCAGTTTAGGTCGGAGGTGAACAGGTTGGGTCAGATCAGGCATCCGAATCTGGTGCCGCTTCTCGGGTTCTGCGTCGTGGAGGACGAGAGGCTGTTGGTGTATAAGCACATGGCTAATGGTACGTTGAACTCTCGGTTGCATGGTTTGGATTGGCCGGGTCGGGTTAGGATCAGTGTTGGAGCGGCTAGAGGGCTAGCTTGGTTGCACCATGGGTGTGAACATGCGTATTTGCATCAGTACATTAGCTCAAATGTGATTCTATTGGATGAAGACTTTGATCCTCGTGTTATAGATTATGGTTTGGGGAAGCTAGTGAGTTCTTCTCGGGACTCTAACGATAGCTCGTTTAGTAACGGTGATTTTGGGGAGGTTGGTTACGTTGCGCCGGAGTATGCGAGCACTATGGTTGCGTCTTTGAGTGGGGATGTGTATGCGTTCGGGGTTGTGCTTCTTGAGATTGTTACGGGACAAAAGCCGCTTTCGATTAACAATGGGGAAGATGGGTTTAATGGGAGTTTAGTGGATTGGGTGAGTAAGCATTTGAGTAATGGTAGAGGTAAAAATGTGGTTGATAGAAGTGTGATTGGTAAAGGATATGATGATGAGATGATGCAGTTTTTGAGAATCGCTTGTAGCTGCGTTGTGTCGAGGCCTAAAGAAAGACCATTGATGATCCAAGTTTATGAGTCTTTAAAGAAGTTGGGAGATCGATATGGTTTCTTCTCTGAGCATAGTGATGAGTTTCCACTCATCTTTAACAAACAAGAACACTAAGTTAAAACTTTACCTGTGCTGTGAGTATGATGACTATGCTGCTGCTTTGTAAAGTACAAAGATCATGCACTCTTTTACTCAATTCTTTACCACATACTTACCCTAATGTTTTCACTTTCAACTGTGTTTTTTTTGTTGTGTTGTATATTTCTCTTCTCTACATCCTGTGATGCATGAATATACACTATGGGATGGTTGTAACTTGTAATAAAATGAATTTTTGTGTGTTTAATTGAATCAATGTTAAAATTCTTTAATCGAACCTCGTCGAGGACAACATATGAAAGAATATTCCTATCAGTCAGTCTATCACATTAGCACACTTGATATTGTGGATCTAGATATTATAATTAAAACTATCGGGTTTAAATGTATAAATCTATGAGTTGTAAGGCGAATTTATAAAAGTAGAGTAATACCGGACCATTTCTGTCAATATTCGTATTCTTTTTTCTCTTCTTTTCTTTTCTGCAAGATTTTTTCCTGAACGACGACGACGACGAAGATGGCTTCTCTGAGATCTCCACTGTATCTGATCATCCTCTTCGCCTGCGCTGTTGCAATTTCATCGTCATTATCTCTAGCCAGATCACATGAACAGTTTCGTACTTCAATTTCCTTCTTAGATCTCGCTTATCGATCTCTCGATCTAGAAAATTTTAATTATCACTGTTTGATTCCATCTAACTAACTTGTACAGAAACAACGGAGACGAAGAGATGAGAAGCGGTGGGCGTAGGATCCTTCTAGGTTTCAAAGAAACTCCGAAAGGAAGCAACGTCACCTTCGAATGCTCTCCTTCAGGTCCTTGCGTCTCCTGCAACTCCTCCGAAAAGGTTCTCTTCTCTCTCAAATTCAATTGAGAATCCTACTTTACTGTTGTTCTCTGTTGGAATCGAATCTGTGTATGGTGTTTGCTTGATGCTTTGGGGATGGTCTCAATTACTCAAATCTTGATTCTTGATTGATTGATTCTTGATTTTGAATGGATCTTGATTTTTTTGTCTATGTAGAGAAAAGACAAGTATCGTTGCAGTGAAACAGGTTATCGAATTCCTTTCAAATGTAGAGAGGTGATAGGAGGAGGAGGAGAAGCTTCTTCACACAAGAAAGATGCGGAAGAGACTCAACAAAATGATCAATCTAATGTCAGTAATGATGACGAAGAAGTTATTGATGCATCGGTGAAACAGAGGAACCTGCGTGATGACTCTTCTTCACCAGCCTCAAAAGCTAAGAAGTCTCAGTCTTACAAAACTTATAGAAGCTGTGTTCCTTCTTCAGATGAGGAGAGAGTTTCTGTTCTTGGTTTTGAGGTAACACAAGTAAAATGATTTTTATTTCCTTAGTTCCTGAGACCTGACATAAGAATCATTTGAATAAATAAATGGGCAGGCGGTTATGCTAGGACTGTTACTCGTAAGTGGATCATTTGTATACTACCGAAAGAAACAGACAGTACCGATGGCTGGAGGAGTATCCACTGGAAGATCACAAAGCAATTCGCGGTTTTAAGAGCACTCCTTTTTCTATTTATGTAGAAGCTTTCAACGTTTTTTTTTCATTGTTGCGAGAAACAGAGAGATATATTTGATCTGAGTGTATAGAATAGATAAGCTTTGATATAACTGGATAACTCTACTTGTTTCTTTAAATGACTAATTGTTTATGCACCATTGCTTAGATCAATTCCCATTTGAAAAAGATGTTATCATTAAGAACGATTACTTGGTGTTGAACCTTGGTGATGAAATGTGGTGCGCTTTCTCTGGAGAGGTTTTGTGCAAGAGACAAGCAAGCAACATATGAGTTTTTGTCATCATAGTATGATGATTAAGTCGAGTTCGAGCAAACAACACTTTGATTTGCACAAACTATTAGCATTATCGTATAAACCATTGTTTGTCAACACTGAGCGAACTGAGGCACGAGGGTTCTGGTGTAGGAGAAGAGAGCCGAAGCGTTGGTAAGTTTGCTCCGGAGACGAAAAACAGAGTCACAGAGATATATGCTCGTGTGCAGGGCACTCATATAATTGGGGCTACTTTGTTTCATATATTACGAAATTGTTTATTACCCATTTACTCTTTTATCTTAAGAAGAACTTTCACTCCATTGAAATGATGTCATCACTTATATATCTTTAGTGAGCATACTTGCTTGATCTTGAACCTCTGTGCAGAGCTTACTTTGTTGCTAGGAAGGGGTTAACGCAAGAGATCAGTTGAAGCAAGTGGAGTCTGCCTCTGGTGCAATACTAGAAAATGAAGCTTCTCTTTCCCTCTATTATTTTACTCTTCCAAATATACTTTTACCACTCTCTAGATTTCTAATCTTGATATGTTCATTGTAAAAATATTGAAATTTTGATTGATATGTCTGCCTCCTCTTCCTCACCAGGTCTATTTTTGGCCTCGTAAACTTGGAATATGTTGCACTCTTGGAATAAATCTGTTTGGTTTTATCAACATAATACGAAAAACATGCATTATTATTCTTGACCAACCGGCAAAATCACATCCACTCGATCCTTCTTCTCGACTTAATCGTTTCAGCTGCATACTCTGCCTACGCATTGATATTCTGATGCTTTTCTCCTCCAACTCGTTTCTACTTGATTCATCTTGCATCACCTGCATGCTGGCCCTAAAATTTAAAACACTTGAAACAATCAATTACGTATTAGAGATAGATGATCAATGCATATATTGTTTGAATCATTTCGGGGATTAAAAGATCTATCATATAATTATTTAAAATTTAGAGACAAAAAAGGATATTTTGTCTTCATTTCAACCATAAAAGTTATCAATCATATTTTATTTAAAATTATAATCCAAAATATAGAAATAATGAAGAACTCTATTTTCTAAACATTATTACTAAACTGTAGAAAAATATTGTTGTATGAGTTTTTTTAATCTTTTTCTTATTTAGTTTTTACAGTTACATCAAATACAGCTTCACTAAAAATGCTACAAACTAAATTTTAAATAATTTTTTCTACAATTATATATATATATATATTTGTAACTATCTACAATTATATTTCAACCAATCATCCATCGTATATATTTTTTTTTAACTATATACTGTGTATCTCTCGTTTATTTGTAAGTTCATAATGTTATCCAGTAAATAATATAGTGAAAATAAGGTTCACTCTTTACATCAGAAATTAATATACATATTTAGTTAGTTTAGTTTTATGACGACTACATTGACTGGATTTTTTCAAAAAAAATTTGAAAGAATTTTAAATTTATTCATAAAAAAAAACTTTTTTTGCATATAAAATGTGACTTTTTCCTATGACATTAGTCATAGTAGCTTTGAGCTGAAATGTTTATAAAACACAGAAAAAAATTAGCGGTATGCAGTATGTAAATGTTGAATGGGCATAGACAAATATATAGGAATCCTATAGACGGAAACGGCCACCACATTACTAGTGGAGGTTGTGTACATGATAATATATTATATTTAAAATGAATATGTAAATGCCATTTTTTTTTGTTACTTCAGCTTGAAGCTATTGAGCAACACAAAGGCATAAGATTCTCTGGGCAATTATACGTTTACTCTTTTAGGAAAGGTAAACAAATTTTGAAGTGGGATTCATGTACAATATGTTTATATTTTGATTGGTGAGATCAACAATTTGTATCATATGCTCTACAAACTATGACCCTAAAATAAATATATATACTATGGGATAAATTACGGCTGCTACATGACACTCATGACAGTAAGCTCTCATCTGTTGGAAATTTTCTTCTCTTTATCTACTCATGAACATTAGCTCATCTTCTTCCTTTTGTAATAAGTGGCTTACCACAATACGTATTTCAAAAATTGGTATGAATCTTAATATGTAGACAAAAATATATAAATTACGGCTGCTATGTGACAGTGATATAAATATATTCCCAAGGAACAATTTTTAATCATGGGTAGTCTAGTCAATGTTGTCATTCTCATCTTTATTTCAGCAAACTTTAATATATGCACATAATCTTAATTAAGATACATAAAGAAGGATTAAGGTGGTTAACGCATATATGTTTGGCTAATGTATAATATTGCTAACCTTTTTAGATTATTCGAAGTTTGCGGTATGTGAGCCCTTATAATGAAGTTATATGTTAGTGTCTTCAAGTTAAGAAATAAGCAACAAATTGATATACCAAGTTTTTCTTGGTAAAATGAGTGATATATCAGGTTATATATACCCAATTATGCTGTACCTAAAAAAAATTATGCTGTAACTAAATACTAGATACATAAAAGAGATGGTGGTTAAACGGAACTAGGCAGATACTATATATAATACATTAATTATGTCTATGTGCAAAATATCATGCACACACACGTATCCAATCCGTAAGTAATTAGATTTGTGAAATTAATGGAATATACATACACATACTGAAAGTAATTCTTAGATTTTTATAAAATATGGCTATAAATTCGGGTATGCATTGCATTGTCATGTGCTTAGCTTTACCTTTTGGATACGAAAGGGATGAAATGTACGTGAGAAAAGTACAATGTCTAATCTGAGTATATTACATAAAACAGCATGAAAATACACGACACGAAAAAAAAAACTCAAATACTTAAACTCGTATCGGAACCTTCTCATGCACATAAAGCAAAGGCTACTAAATATATTCCCTCCATGTCACGTTTCAGAACAGCTGTTCTAGATATCATTCTCTCTCTTTTCTCCAATTTTTAAAATTTTAATTCTATGATAAGTATTGTGTTTCATTCTGGTATATTTAGATTTTTGGGACAAAAAGAGACGACATAAAAATACGGATTCATGCTTAAAGATAATATTAAAAATATATCTCACGGAAAAATATAAAGATTCATAGCCTAGATTATCTTTCTCTCTATCCTAATGTTTCGAGTAAAGTTAACCATATTAAAGAGAATAAAAACCATCGAACATATAAAGAACACCAACCATCCTAACTCATCAAAGTGATAAGACTCTATCTCTCTCATGCTTTTGTTCTCACTCTTCTTTGTTCTCTATTATAGTTTCAAATAGAAAAATCTAATAAAACCTACTAATTCGATCGATGTTAGTTTCTGTCCTTATTTCCACCAACCAACGAAGATAGGACCCAAACAAAACCCACAAGGCTAGAAACCATGCGAAATCTCCAATCCCTTCGTCTCCAGTTGTTTTCTCGTACACTATTTACGGTCGGTTTAGTCACTCTTCTAATGATCGATGCGTTTGCATTACAAAACAACAACGAAGCCGACACAACAAAAGATACTACTACCATTATGTCGATGAAAAACTCCATTACACACGGTAACGAGCATGAAGATGGAACAAGACATGGTGATCTTAGCTACGCTGGCAGCAAAAGAAAAGTGCCTCGTGGATCCGATCCTATACATAACAGGTTCTTTACCGGTTTCTTATTTCATCTATCACTTGCAATCAACAAATCTTGCATGTCTATGTGTGTTGTTCTTTTCAGCAATATATGGCATAGCCAGTGATAAGTCCATGTTAATATAGATAACAACGAGGAAACATCCCCGTCTGTTAATAGAGTTCCCTTGATATCAATCCAAAAACAACGTATAAGTTTATCGAAGAAGATCACTCTCCTTACCATTCTTGTTTCGTTTAATAAATCAAAAGAAATCAAGCAAGCTAATTTATTCGTGGATGTATATATGCGTATTATATTATTATGTATAAGCACTTCTTTTTGGCCACCATATACATATACTTTTACCAAAATTTTACTTAAAAAATAAACTCTTTGTTTCTTTTAGCTAACTCAGATTCGGCGAGACATATAACAGAGGCTCTCAAAAGGCTGTCTGCTAGCTTTATTCAGTCTATACGTTAACAATCTTGTTTTTAATTACTCATCATAAGATGTCTTCTTTTAAAAACTTTCTTTTTCCCTTTATGGAAGCTTTAGCCCTTTAAATAGTCTCCTTTTTCTTTCACCTCATATATTAGTTTAATAGAAAAAATCACTTAAGATCTCAAATAATTTTTTTGGAAAAAAATATAGTTATAGTACTTCCATGTTAATTGTATTAGCGAGTCAGTTGACGCATGTATCAATCGATCAAGGTTATATATTTGGTATTGGTTATACTAAAGTACAGAGAATAAGTAAAAGATTTAGATTAAGTAATTAAGTTATATAGTGATTTTTAAATCTTAAATCTGTATTATGTATACAGGAGAGCAGGAAAATCAAGACGGCCACCGGGAAGAGCATAAGTACAGTGAAAGCTTGGGGAAGAGAGAGAAGTATTTGTTGGCAAATAGGTCTTGTAAAATGTTGCTAGATTCTCTTTTCCCGTTCATTTGGGATCGAATCTCTTAAATATGCTCAAAATATTTGTGACCCTACACTTCTATTTCTTTGAATGTTTTCTTTTTGTACCTAGCGAAGAAATATTATTGAGTTAGCAAGAGGAAACCCTATATAAGTATAAACATTTTATACAATTGCCAAGAAACAAAAGAAGAAGAAGAAGAAGTATAGGTACATGCATGCAATCCTGTTTTCTCACATTGCACTTCTTATATTGGTTTCTTTCTATTTTCCATCTTTAAATTACATTTATGATCTTCCTTTTCTCACATTGTATGTGGGCAATTGTACTAAATGATGATGAACATTTACTAAAATAGGTTAAAGATTTATTTGAAAACATATAAATTGAGTGCTTATTGTTTCTGCAACTGCAAGTAACATGCATGTTTATTAGAAAAAAAGAGATAATGATACAATATTTTGTTCTAGATAACATGCTATTTTAGAGTTGATAAAACAAAATAATATGCAGCTTTTTCATTATAATCACACTTTTTAACCAAAAAATTAATAAGATGGAATTGTATGTGCAACGAAAAATATTGTACTTCAGAAGAGGTTATCCAACCATTACAAAAAAATACGAGTCCGTTATTATTGATGTATTCTGAAAGCATATATTCTTGCAAAGAGAAAATAAAAGAGATGTCTTCAAAGATCTGATATATCAGTTTTTTTTATTATTCATGAATGGAATGGCATATACATTTTTATATAAAAGTATGAGCTTTAAAAGGAGAATGTGTGTAATAGTTCTTCTAAATAAAGGAGACCACAACACATTGCTTCTTTGTATTATGCTTTTTCCCATCTTTTATTCTTTTGTTCTTTTGTGGGGTTAACTCCACCACTACTCTCTGTTTCATATCTCTTCCACCCATCTCAAAATTAATTTCACTAATCTTAACATATAAAATAACTAGTAACTTGATTTATTAATTTGTTACATCACCGATCTACACAACATAAAACCAAAAACATTTTAGCATTTAATCTGTATATACTACCCCAATCTATCTTACGATATGACTAGTTATGAGATGTGTGCTTCATGAAATAAAACTATTGGCAAACTATCACTAATTAAGATTATTAGATAACAACTAGAAACTGAATGTCAACAAATTAAATAGGAGGTTTCAAAAGGGGATTTTACTATTTACATTGAGGTGCAAACCTCTTATATTTATACAAGAGAATTGTGAAGTAATCTAAGTACAAAATTGCAGAGTTTGAATGTCTTTAGTTTGAGTTATCAAACCCGTGAATGAAACATACTTAATAGACATAATAATGAATCAACTTTTTTTGGTCTCTGTTATTTTTTCCCTTTATAGTCGTCGAGAATCAAAAGCGACGGAAGACTAGTCTAAAGCTGGAGCATTCAAACTATATATGACGATTGACGGCTCCTCTCGCTCTACATAATTTAGTTAAACTCTGATAATTACCAATTAGTTTCATTGTAAAGACAATAAATAAAGTGAAATAATAATTGACCCACTACAGTGTTTGGTAGGACTGGGCAAAAAATCCAAAAACCTGAAAAACATAACCGTATCCAATCCAAAAAAATAGTATCAAACCCGAACCAAAATTGATTAAATATCCGAATGGGTTCAAAATTTTAGTATTTAGAAAATCGGAATCGAACATGACTCGAACCAAAATATTTCGGGTAAATATATCCCAATTAGATTTTTATAGTTAAATATATTAATTATTTCCAGATTTAATATCTAAAAATAGAAAATATTTTGAAAATATGCAAATACTTGAAAATATATATAAATAGTCAAAAGTAAATATCTAAAATAGTAAAAAAATCGAAACACCAAAACTATTTGAAATATTTATTGATTCTCCATCCAAATATTCAAGATAAACTAATTTTATGTTAAGTTTAGATATTTTGGCACACATTATTTAAATTTCTATGTTACATCTTATTATTTTTTATATATTTTGAGAAAATTAAAGTGTACAAAAAAAATATTTTAAAAAATAATTTAAATCGGTTATTTGGATTCACAAAGATTCAAACCGAAATTTATAAATACATGAATAGAGTTGAAATCTTTAACTCCGAAAATCTAAAATTCGAATAGACTCGAATCAAAACCAGAATGGGTCTCCAAACTCCTACCTCCTCTGGCGTTTGCTAGTTTAGTTTGTAAGACAAAATAATATTCCAGCGAGAAGTAAAACAATACCGAAAAAAAGAGAACAAAGTTATTCTTTCAAATTAATTGGGCCGAGTATCACCTCGCCAAACGGGCTAACTTCGAAGAAAGCCGAAAGTAATGAGCCTAGTCGGCGAGTTCGTTACACGCCGCGCCAAAAAGCCACGTGTCAGTCTCCCACAGTGGACTTTTGACCCGGACAAAAAAAGCGACAAGAAAACAAATGCAAAGTTCCAACGAAATCGAAATTCGCATTTTGCTATGAGTGATGGGTAGATAATTCGAATCCAAATACCAAGAAGAAGACGGAGCATCCGCATCCGCATCCGAATCCGGATTTTGAGTTTTTGGTCAGATCGGATCTGAGGGAAGGAGGAGGAGAAGAAGATGCCGGAGACGGGAGACGTCGATCGTCAGATCGAGCAGCTGATGGAGTGTAAAGCGTTGTCGGAGGCGGAGGTGAAGACGCTGTGCGAGCAAGCGAGGGCGATTCTGGTGGAGGAGTGGAATGTTCAGCCGGTTAAGTGTCCGGTCACCGTCTGCGGCGACATCCACGGCCAATTCTACGATCTGATTGAGCTTTTTAAGATCGGTGGTTCTTCGCCTGACACCAATTATCTCTTCATGGGCGATTACGTTGGTCAGTCTCTCTACTTCATTCCTTTACTCGTGAATTGTATATGTATATGCGTGCGTGGATTTGACTTTTTTTTACTTTAGTTCTTATTGTTGACTTTCTCTTCACATTTTAGATTATGCGTGTGTTTATGCCTCCTTTTTTGCTGGTTATGTTATCTCATGATTGTGTTGACTTTTGTGAAGATCGAGGGTATTATTCTGTGGAGACAGTCTCGCTCTTGGTAGCACTCAAAGTTCGCTACAGAGATAGGCTTACCATCCTTAGAGGGAATCACGAAAGCCGCCAAATTACTCAAGTGTACGTTTTTTAAATCCTCAGCTTCTATTGTTCCTTGTTTTTTTTAAAGCTTTGTTACCTTTTCAGGTATGGATTTTATGATGAGTGCTTGAGAAAATATGGAAATGCTAATGTCTGGAAACACTTCACTGACCTTTTTGATTATCTTCCTCTTACAGCTCTCATTGAGAGTCAGGTTCAAAGCACTAATGAAGAACCTTTTAATATTATTACCTTAAAAAATCTATTTATCTGCTTCCACCGTTTTTGACTTGAACTATGACAAAACTTTATCTTCTTTTCTAGGTTTTCTGTTTACATGGAGGGCTTTCACCTTCTTTAGATACACTTGACAACATCCGTTCTCTAGATCGAATCCAAGAGGTATCTTCCAAAACCAGACCACTTTTGCTACTTTTATGTTACATAACGTGACAAAACTCTTTGTATTTGTGCTCGCCTCTAGGTTCCGCATGAAGGACCTATGTGTGATCTGTTATGGTCTGATCCAGATGATCGATGCGGTTGGGGAATATCTCCTCGTGGCGCAGGCTACACGTTCGGACAAGACATCGCTACTCAGTTTAACCACACCAATGGACTCAGTCTGATCTCAAGAGCACACCAACTTGTCATGGAAGGTTATAACTGGTGCCAAGAAAAGAACGTTGTGACTGTGTTTAGTGCCCCAAACTATTGCTACCGATGCGGCAACATGGCTGCGATTCTAGAGATCGACGAGAACATGGACCAGAACTTCCTTCAGTTCGATCCAGCCCCACGTCAAGTCGAACCTGAAACTACACGCAAAACTCCAGATTACTTTTTGTAAGTACCACAAAATAAAAAAGAAAAGAAAAACATCCTTAACCTTGTTCTGTAATTTCATTTCATGTTCGTTAAACTCGCCGTTGTCTTTTTGATTTTTAGTTAAGAATGTGTAACCTTTTAACTGATACAAGCGTTACAAAAGATTCTGGTTCACATGAATAAAGCAATTGTAGTTGAGAGCTACATATAATACACAAACAAGCTGGAGAAGCTGAGATCTAAAACAAAAAGAGAGATTCAAGAGCTTTCTAGTTCACTACGGATCCAATCCTGTGCACACATCAAGGCCTGGACAGTACTCGGTCTAAGCGAGCACCAGGTATCACTAATCCTTCTCTTTCGAGAACTCTCAAAGGCGTCTTCTTCTGATGATACATTCGACATAGGAACCGCTAAGACATTACGTGCCACCATGGAGAGGATCGGGTACTTGGGTGTGTGAACTTTCCACCAGTTGAGTATGTCGAAATCTGAATTACGCGGGAACAGAGGCTCCTCTAGGTACTTTTCAAGATCTGATTTGGAGTCTTGACCTGGTGAAGTAGTTGTCTCGTTAATGTACTTATCAAATTCTCTGAGTCTATCTTCATGCTGATGATGATGATGATGATGATGATGATTCTCCTGCCAGTCAAGCGCTTGGTCTGATGATGCTAACAGCGACCCTACAGAATGCTCGTTGTAAAGCGCTCTGGTGTACTCAGAGATGTCTTCAATAAACTCTGAAGCACTGGAGTCATAAAACAGTGGGTAGTAATACTCCACCAGCTTCATTTTGAAGCGTGGGTCTAATATGGTAGCAATGGCTAGAACCCGGTGGTTTCTATTCCAGAACTCGTCGAACCTCTTCCTCATTGTTACAGCTAAAGAGCTAATGAAACCATCAGGGCTTTTGTTCCATTCGATTAACCGGAGGTGTATGTCGCATATCTCCGGGAAGTAAATGTTTGCGGTTAAGCAGCTATTGCTGCTCTTTGTGAATGTGTTTGTCACTTGGACAAAGACTCTCAAGAATCCAACAACTGTTTCTAACCTCTCCCACTCCAAATCAGAAGGACATGAGACACAAGAATCAGGATCACGTTGTTTCATGAGTGAGAACACGTTCTTCTGCTCTAACGCAATCTCCAGCATGGTACATGTAGTGTCCCATCGCGCTGAGTCGTCGATACATAGGTCCCTCCTTTCATCGAAACTCTCCTGAATAAACTCTGAGCTTTTGACACACCGAATGCTCTCTCGAATCTTGTTTATCGTCTCGAAACAACTTTGCAGAGACTCTTGAGCCATCTGGTTAACGACATAAACTCCACAGCTCACATCAAACAACTGGCCATTACAGTAAAGAAACTTGTTCTGCGATAACCGGTCTCTGATCTTGTTAGCCACGTTTTCACCAAAGGGAGGAGTTCGATTCGACGCCATGGAGAAGAGCTTCCTGTCAATATCCCATTCCATCAAACATGTTATCACAACCTCAGCAAGCATTACATCCGTATGAGACGGATCAACCATGAAGAAGTTTAAAACTCTCTTTCTCAGCTCCCATGTTTCATCTATATAGTGAGCAGCCAAACACAAGAACTCATCGGAATCATCTGAACCACCACCACCGTTCCACACATCGACACTGATACTAATCTTCCCAGGTAACTTATCCAAGTCCTCGAAGATCTTATGCTTCTCCTTAGCGTATATCTCCATACAATCAGACTCAACTCTCTCAAACACAACGGGCTCAAACAAAGGCTGTAAATTCCTAAGGAACACTCTGAACCCAACGTCTTCAACCATGGTTAACGGATAACCGTGTAAGATTATCATCCTGGCTAGATCAAACCGGCTCCTCCTCTGATCCAAACCGGAGTTTATTACAGAAGCATCACTATGTTCATGTTTTGTCTGGTCGACAATCGCTAACTCAAGTGGTGTTGTTTCTACTCTCTTCGCAGCACCAACACCGTTACAGCTAGCTCTCCTCTTACATCTAATCAAATGGTTCCTCAAATGAGAAGTCCCACTCGCGCTCGAACCGCTAAGACGTTTCTTGCAGTGTCTGCAGATTGCCACGTGTATCTCTCCTTTTCTCACCTTGTCGAAATCGTTCCACACAGCTGATTTAAGTTTACTAGATTTCACAATCACCGCGTCTGATAAGTCCATCTCATTGATTATCATCAGGTTCTCTCCTACACAAGTAAGAAAACGAAGGAAGGCTAAAGTTTAAAGCTTTCATCTACAGTAGTTACCTAAAAATCTAGAAAGACAGAGCATTTCACCTCGTCATTCAAGTCGAACGGTTAACGGAGGTGGGTTTAACGGCGGCGGAGTCTCTCGGTGTCGGTGGTCGCGGCGGTAGGGTTTTAGCGAGAGGAAAGCTTTTGGCTTTTCTCTGGTGAAAGATATTTTTCGTTTTGAAATGGTCAGCAGTTTTGTCACGTTGTGTTAATTTACAAACTAAGACTTTATATTTATGTATGTTTTCAAACTTAGCTCTAAATTTATTTTATGATCAATTTAGTCCATTTCTATTTACAAATCAGTTGCTGAATTGTTTTTCTCTCTTCGGTACTCGCTGATAATGGCTTTATCAGCTACAACCTTATCATCATCGTCGCTGCGACTGATCAATGTCTCACGCAGATTCGTCTCTGCAGCTCCTTTCTCTCTTGACTCTACCTTCCACCTCCGACGACGCGTGAAACGGCCACTCGCTTCGAACCGTAGCTCTCAGGTACTCCAATCGTCTTGTTGTAATCCGAATTTGAAACTTGAGTCAGTCAATCTATTAGCTCTTAGTCGCGTAGGCGATACGAATCGGACGATCGATTCTTCTTCGACGGGTACGAATACGATGACGACGACGAAGAGGATGATTACGAGAGGGAGAGCAGCGTGGATCTTCTGGTGAGATTCGTAACAAGTATGTTCAAGAAGGCCTCTAAGCGAGCTAAAAAGGCCTCGCGTCGTGTTTTGCCAGCCGCCATGTCTCCTCGACTCGTGAGTCTCCTTCCTTCCTTCTCCATGAGCTGCACATTGTGTTGTTATATGCTTCGTTTGATTGATTAGCTAGGAATGATCTGCAGGTGTCTTTTGCAGTAGATGGGATATTGCTATTGGGTTCGCTTTCTATCACGAGAGCGTTTCTTGAGGTGTGTTATCTTTTGCCTTCTTTGCTCACTCTGCTTTTGTGTGTGATTTAGATTTATTTATTGTCACATCCAAAGTTAAAATGGATCAATATATAATTAATATACATCTTTTCAATGTAAATTGGTTTTAAATAACTTAATATGGTATCAGAGTCTACCAATTCAAAAATTGGTTTCGTCAATAATCATCCGATATTATTAAAGTAATGGTTAAAACGCTGATAACTGATCTAGTCGTTACCAATTAGTTTTGAGTTGGCAGCTCATCTATTAGCGGTTTAAGAGTTTTAAAGATTGTGTTGGTTATATTTATACTGTTATTTTGGTAAGCTAATCCTTTCGAATTAGAACGAGATGTTTTAAGGATTAGTTACAAATGAGAAAGACAAAATGATATTAGACCTTTCTGTTGTAAAAATATCTTTATTTTAACTTCTACGTTGAGCTCAAACGAACCTGTGAGTGCTTGGACTTCATGTTTATGCTCTGTAGTGATCATATTTTTTTTTATCTAACCTTCTATTTTGAACTTTGAACGTAGCACTTGGAATGCTTGTTTATGAGCGTACGTTGTTGTAGGTGACGATACGAAGTTTGTGAATTAGGCTGACTTCAGTTTTACAAACCATATTTCTCGCAGGTAATATGCGGTCTTGGAGGAACAGTCTTTACGGTTATTCTGTTGATCCGGTTGTTCTGGACAGGAGCTTCCTTTTTCCAGAATTACGGCAACTCTTTTGGACCAAACCCGCTATAACTTGAAACATATATGTAGCTTAAGTCAGATTATGAGTTTCAGATGTTTGTTATTCATCATGTTCTT
Organism: Brassica rapa; assembly: GCF_000309985.2. Classification (NCBI taxonomy): domain Eukaryota; kingdom Viridiplantae; phylum Streptophyta; class Magnoliopsida; order Brassicales; family Brassicaceae; genus Brassica; species Brassica rapa. The sequence goes on along the minus strand of NC_024801.2, from coordinate 24,711,451 downwards.
TTCACCTCTATTTGTAAAGGGAATATGGAAGATAGTTGTGTATACACATTCCTGGGAAGTTATCTAAGAATCAAGAGTAAGCAGACCAATCGAAAAAGATCTAAAGAGTGTTTTTCTATAATTCACCGATAAAACGAAGAAAGATAATCACTTAACCAACGTATTTAACTATAGGTAGTCGGGAGCGCATTAGAAAATTCTCGTCGATGGTTGGGTAAATAAAACTGCAAGGTGCATTTTGCATGATAATATAATAACATCAGTTTCTTTTATTTCTTCACGTTCCGTATCACCTCAGCTAATTGTGTTAATATGGTACAACGTCTTCTATACGACTGCTACTATTCAACGTTTATTAGTTCGTCCTTGCAACCTAACCGTGTAGATTTCCAACACTGATGTAATGAAATAACGTGTCCTCACTTCTCTTGGCCTTTTGCCTGATTTTGTAAAAAGACGTGAGACGTCCATTTATAAATAGCTGTCCCAGCCGAAGCCGTTAGGCCACAAAACCATTGGGCAATTTGACTCATTTGGGCCTACTCGTTAAATACAGAGTTAACACCTTTCACATTGTGGTTAGCTGTGGTCATACGACACACACGATGAGGATAATACATAAAAGAGATCGACACCACACGCACCTCAGGACCCCTCTGAGTCAATAGACTCACTATATCATAGACTTTCATTTTTCTCTGCACGCGACTTATCCAAAACGCGGATTCTACACTTACACACAAAAGCTGAACGAATATTCAATGTTCATTTTGTACCAAATCTACCAATCTTTTTTGTTTGTGACGTATTTATATCATCATTATATATACATTTTTATGGAAAATCAGTACGGTAAGCAAAACCAATGTTTATGTCTAATTATATATACATTTTATGCTAACTGTATTTTAAAATAATAATATAGTAGTGCCATCTCTTTGGAAAGTAAAAAGTAGTACACTATAGACCAAGAAATTTGGAACTAATACATTCCGTCAAACATTCAACTAATTAATTAATACCCTTACAATTTTATGCTATATATTTTCGTAGCAACTTCTAAAGTACACATACGGCTTTATGGGTTACACATCGGTGATATGAATGAGTAATATTTACGACAAAGTTACAAAAAAAAAACATTTGATTTCTGTTAGAAATTTAGAATAGTAAAGGAGCATTAGTCACCAATGTATACAGTGCATACGTAGCAAATTGTGTAGTACTCCTATTAAACAATAACCACGTCGACAATTTTGATTTTGGCCTATAGGGGTTTTTAGTCAATCATATTGGAAATTGTGATTGTGATTTGTTAAAGCTAACTTTGATTTGAAGCATAATTTCATTTCCAAGATATTGTTCTTTGCTCGACGAATCTTGACTTAATTATACAAGCTTTGATTTTATAGCACAACCCATTACATTCCGAAAAAGCATCCCTAGGTTACGGGTCCAAACTCAATGTAAGATATGGAACATCACAGATTTGTATGTGTTTGCCATTGGCTGCTAAATGATACTTCGTTTTGGTTTAGTTGTCATTGTATAATAAAATATTATAATTTCAAAATAAATATCTTTTTATAGTTTTAATTTAACATTTATTGACTTTATATTCTGACCTACTTCTTATAGATATAAATGTAGTTAAGTGTATTAGTAATGATATTTTTGTTTTGTAAATATACAAATTGAATATTTTCTTAATTTGTTTGTCCAACTCTACAACGATAACTAAAATGAAACAGAAAAATTATACATTAAAAAGAAAAACTCGAACTTTCGATTTAATTTCTCAATAGATTAAAAGGATAGGCTGACATTTTGGTGCTAAAAATTGCCAGATCAAAAACAAATAGAATTGGAAATATAAGAGAGAAAAATAAAGAGATATCCATATGATACATTTAATCTGGTAATCAATAATACCATCGAAAAGTAATAATTTATGAGTATTTACTATTTAGGAATGTATCATTAATGCTGTCATAGGTTTTACCATGACGTGCAAATACAATATACATTTTGACCCGGTCGTGGCTCTTGTGAATATGAACGGAGAAAAAGTGTGTGTATATACAAAATCACAACTACTTTCCATTTTGTTGTGTTGATATTTGTGTACCATATAAACTAAAATCATCATAGCCCTCCGATCATCTATCATAGATTTCCATCTCAAATCTATAGATTTTACGGCTATAGATTTCCATCTTATATGAAAGAAAACATTAAACATAAGTAAATAATAAAAATCTAATATTCTTTTATTTCATATTAAGTGTTGTTTTAACTTTTAAATTTTGTTTCATCATAAGTATCGTTTTAGATTTAAATGCATATTTTAAACAGTTTTCAATTTTTTCTTTATTTAAAAAAATGATTTTTTTATTAATTATTAAAATCAAACAAATTACATTAAATAAGGATAAAACAGAAAAAAATTTAAAAAATAGTTCATGTGCAAAAACCGTAAGTGATAATTATAAAACGAATGGAATAGTTTCTATGCACTTAATATTAAGCAATAATATTGATACTACATTAGGTTTGCTTTAAATTAAGATACAAATTAATTCTCCTTTTGACCTGGAAGACAGACTTCTAATATATTGACGATATAGCATTAGTTCTCATAGTTTAGTTATATGTTATTCTTCAACTAACAATTTTAACTACAAAACACAAATCAAATAGATAGACATGATTGATAACACTTTCCAAAAGAACTAGAGAAAAGGTATGGCGAGAAATAAAGAATTATGATAGATTTTTTAATAGTCGTCTAACAGAAACCTTTGAACCGACTAAACAACCAAAACTAACCACAATTACAAATATATTTACAAAATCAGAAATAATGTGAACAATTTGTTGGGATGTATCAAGTGTTTTTAGCTTTACTTTATATCCACAACTATAAAAATTACCAATCATGTTCTATTTGGTTTTTAAAGTTAAAGACAAAATAAAGAAATGTCTACAGAAACTAGCTCTCTTTTTTTCTAAAGCAAAAAAATAATCGATATAAAATAATTATTTTTATTATTATTTTTATTTAATTTTTACAGTTACATATGATACAAGTTTACAACTACATAAAAAATCATACATATTAGATTCAGCAGTAAATTTGTATAGCTATAGTCCAACTAATCATTCACGCTCGACAAGCCACACCAAAGATTTATTAGATTTGGAATCTTACAACTTCTTAGCAGAATATATCTAAAACTTCGAAAAACTCTCGCTAGGAATCTAGTAACAGTAAGATTGGTTTTGTAATACACAACATTAATATTCATCAAAATTCTGATGTTTCCATGTTTTGAAAATTGTTTGTACTATATATAGCTAGCACTTTGAATTTCTAACTAAAAATAATGATTTGTTTGTAAAACTACTTCTCAGCGTTCTATATTCGTCGCATTTTTTTTCCAGAAATTTAATTTAGTTAAGTCATTTTGTTAATTCAGTTATTTCACTGTTTTCTGTTAATCTGATATATCAGTCAAACCAAGAATAAAGTCAAAACCTCAAACCTAAGGATGAAACCATATTTTCCAAAAATTGTTTGCTTTCTCAACGTCACATTTCTTCCAACTATGCAGACGACGAAATAACACGCATTTTCAAACTAATTGGCAAGGAAAAAAGAGAGACATGGAATTGCAACTGCTGTAGGTCCTACTGTTTAGCAACGGTACATATCAGGCAACTAAATCGGACTCATCACACTTTCCTGGACTCTCTTGTCTCTTTGAAATTTCCTACCGACCCATTTTCTTTATTTAATTTATATGTATTGTTTGTTTGTTTATAATAAGAAATATGAGGCACATGCATACCGAAGCTTTTTTTGACCGTCATACGCGCCGGAATCTAAGAAAAGAAAATAAAAATGAGCCCATCCATATATATAGACGCCAAACGTAGAGAGGAAACCTCATCAAACCATAGCTTTTCATTTCTACCCCCAAGAAAAGAGCAGCGAACTGAGTTTGATCAATCTCTGATTTTCTGAAACAAAAAAGAATAATAATAATGGGTCTATTGAGTGGTGTTAACAATGATGAGTACGTAAGGCTATTAGGAGCATGGCCTAGCCCTTTCGTGCTGAGGACTCGGATCGCACTTAACCTAAAGCGTGTACCGTACGAGTATCTCGAAGAAGAAGATACTTTGAATTCGGAGAGCGTGTTAAACTACAACCCCGTCCATAAACAGATCCCCATCCTCATCCATGGAAACAAACCAATCCGTGAATCACTCAACATCGTCATGTACGTCGATGAAACTTGGCTCTCCGGCCCTCCGATACTTCCTTCTGATCCCTTTGATCGTGCCGTTGCTCGTTTTTGGGACGTCTACATTGACGAACACGTAAGTCATGAGACTAAACTTTTCCTGTTATTTATGTTATAGCTTAAGGTGCAATCGCATATTATCTTGTCTAAATGTTTTATATTGAATGAAAATGTAACTTGCATATCAATCTTCGTGATCTTTTATATAGTGTTTCACATCAATCAATGGAGTGGCGGTAGCAAAGGACGAGGAGGAAAGAAAGATGGCAATAGCGAAGCTAGAGCAGTGTATGGCTCTTTTGGAAGAAACGTTTCAAGAATGCAGCAAAGGAAGAGGCTTCTTTGGTGGAGACAACATAGGATTCATCGATATCGGTTTCGGGTCGATGTTGGGTCCTCTTAAGGTTCTTGAGAAATTTTCAGGCGTCAAGTTCATACATCCAGAGAACACGCCAGGTCTTTTCAATTGGGCAGACAGATTCTACGCCCATGAAGCAGTCAAGCCTGTCATGCCCGATATCGAAAAACTGGTCGAGTTCGCTAGGCTTAAGTTCAATACTTCAATCTTTAAATAAAAACCAAAGGCTATAAAATTAATTATTTTGACGGACATATTATCATATGCTTCGAATAATCTAAATCGGGGAATAAGATGTAGACTCGGTTAATTTAAAGGCATAGTCAAAATGTTCTTTTGTTTTTTTCTTTCTTCCTTTTTTTTGGTAATTTTTTTCTTTATTTTCTCTTATATATGTATGCAGAAATAATCGATTGTGGCACGCAAGAAAGTGTATGTTCTTGGATTTCTTTATGCTGTAAATTAATCAATAATCTATAAAACTTTATTTTCCCCTTTTCGACAATAGTACTAGCAATTGTATAAATTTTATGATTGAAGTTTTAATATCACGTGTCATTTAGCAGCGAAGCTTCGCCACATTGAACATTCCATCAGTTTGGAGAAGAGAATCCATGATGATCAACCTAATAAATACACATAGCTAGTGGTGAGATGATGAAAACAATTTTGACATTATTGGTCACCTCGTATGGGTAAACTAGTCAACGTACGATAAATACCTGGTGTTTTTAATTCATTAACTAATTCACCACACAAATAGTCGGATCGATTTCATGCTGTGCTCCAGTGCTCCTACGATAAAGGGCTACACATCACCTTTTTCATTCATATTTCATAGAGAAATCTAAAAAAGATCATCACTAAATATTAAAACAAAAAGAAAAACGCAATTTAGATTCTTATTGGAAAATAAAGCATACAATGTTTTGTTTAATTTTATATAAAGTATTTCATATTTTAATAAGTTTAAATTATTACTTGAATAATTTAAAGTTTTATTATGTTATCGAATTATCTTATATTTTTAACTAGTCCAGTTTAATTAAAAAATTTCATTGATTAAGTGTTTCGTCCATGTGTGCATAATTATTGTCACATATTTTTTATATCATCGTTTATATTCAAAACCAGCATAGTAAGTTATTTTTTTATGTTTTTACTCTTTTTCATTTTTTTTTTAAAAATATTCTTTCTCGTCTTATTTTCGTCTCTTAAAACACCAATAGAAACTACTCTTTCCGTTCCTTAAAGATACATATTCTAGAGAAAAAAATTATTTCTAAAAGATTCATTTTTTATATTTTCAATGCATGTTTTATTAACTAATTGCAAACTTCAAAAATCTTAATTGCACTACTTGATCTTTTATTAGCTTAAAATTGTGAGAAGAAGATAAACACAAAAAATATATACAAATTTAATGTGTTTTATTAAAATGTATAAAAATATAAAATATGAATCATTTAGGAACATAGAGAGTATAAAATTATGAGAATATAATTATATATTTCATCCATTTGACAAAGATTATGAGTTTAATACCTTTCATGTTATACAAATAGTAATGTAATTTATACTTATTCTAAATTTGCTATTAATTGAAAAATACATTTATCTTTTATATTATTTTATTTATCTCAAATATTATTGGTTAAGAATATGTGATTAGTAAAAATATAAATACAGTTCAATCATTTTCTTAATATGTGTGAAATATCAAAATAACAATCTAGATAAATTGGAGGGAATATCAAACATTTCATGAAATAAAGTAAGGTAAAAAGGTGAACATTCATCTATTAATCGGGTTTTACTCTTTAAACCAGGAATATGTATCGCATTACCCAGAAAGAACTTCGAAACAGACACAAACAAAAATAAAACCAAAACAAGTAAGATTTCATTTTAAAAAAAAATATTTATGATACATCAAAAGAAAAACTTAAAAAGAAAACAAATTGAGATAGTGATAATCTTTTATTGCTTTGCTCAATAAATATATACGAAAATTTATTTTACTGTTTCATAAATTTTATTTTTTTTATGGAAAATAGGTAATGATAATTTTATTATTATAATAGATTTATGGTTAATTATATAATGATATAAGATCAGATTAGTTTAAGTTATAACGTGAAAAGTTTGAAAAAAAACACTTCTTAGATAAAAGTATAGATAGAATTTATCTAGTTTGGATTTACCAACTCAACGAAGACGTGTTTAGACCTAGTAAGTGGGATAAAATAAAAAACATCTAAGATCCATTCAAGTTTTGGTTATAAAAGATAAACTAGATTTTGACCCATGCTTTCAAAGCGCGGGTTTATTTTTGTTTTTTTTTCAATTAACAAATATTTAGTAAATGTCACATTTTCATATATTTGTGTTTTATTTTATAAAAGATTTAAAAATTTTATCTTTATTTATCGTATTTCATTTTAAATGACTATTTATGTTAAAAAAATTAAATTTTATTTTTTTAATGAATTAAGTTGGTATAACTCTGATAAATTAATTTTATTATGGGGTTAATATTTTAATTAAAAAATTATATACTTTTAATAAAGATTTATACTTTTCAATAAAAAAATTCAATTATTTTTATGAATGCTTAAATTATATTAAGAAAAGAAAAAAATAATAATTAAGAATAGTTGAAAAAAAAATTATTTGAACTTGTACTCAATGGCCCAAAGGAAAAAAAAAGTGAGAATTGAATCTGATTTTTTAATAGGCCCAAATGGCTCAAGAGAGATTTGATTTGGGCTGGATCCAAAAATAATGACCCATTATAGATTTGTTATTAATATTACTTAATTGCTCTTAATGAAACATGCAATGTTAGTGAAGGAAACATACCCCTAAGATAATTATGACAATAGGATCCTGCTTTAATAGTATAGATATAGATATCAATGGACTGAAGAACTTTAAAATAACTCGATGAACATGCCGTCGACCGATTATTCTGGATCCACCTTATTTATTTTATGCATGTTCTATATATATTAGCATTGTGAAACCATTACGTAAATATATATGTATATGAACACCATTTATTTTTCGGCACTAAAAACCATGTAAAATGTGACAATGTAAAACCATGTATATGAACACCACTTATTTTCCGCGAAGCAGGCTCTGTTGCTCTCCAAAATGCTAAGTGCCAAAATTATACAGTATGAAATAATCACAAATACAATAAATTAGCGTTTTTAAGAGGAAAAGTCAGCAGAATTTTTTTCTCGGTGGAAAAGTCACCAGATTAGTATTTTAAGTTTAATATCCCTGTCTCTTAGATAGGTTTCTTAGTGTAATTGGGCTTTAAAAAAAAAGAAAAAATGTAATAACCACAGGAGACGTCTCTTGATTAAGCACTGGAAGAGACGTCTCTTCTCTTCCTCTCTTCCTCTCTCTCTCTTCCACTCTGTCTCTCTACACTCCCTGTCTCCTTCCATTGTTAAGGTTTCGTTTGTTCAAAGTTTTATCCTTTTCATCTCAATTCTTCTCTGTAATCATGTAACAATCAGAGGAAATGGATTCCAATTTATGGATTAATTGTCTTTTTTTTTTGTCTGCGAGGATGGTATCGCTAAGCTGGAAGCACCACACGCTAATTCAGGCTTTGTCATTTGCTTTCAACTTACTTCAGTTAGCCTCCTTCTCTAGCTGAATCTGAGTTTTTATTGTGTACTTGGTTAGTTGATGCTGGGTTGTGTATGAGTAGTGACTAGTCGCAATAGTTGCAGTAAAGATTCAATTTTTGTGTATGCACACAAGAGTTTCTCATGAATAGTTGATTATTTGAGAGACAGATGCAAGATGCAATTTTTGTTGTTTGTACTTTGTAGTTGTACATATATCTAGTTACAAGAATACTGGTAGTTATCTTTTATGAGACCCTTCATCATTCAGCCGTTTTTAAGCAAAATCTTATTCTCAGCGTTTTGTATAGATTCAAGGTGTTTTGGTGACAAAGTGACAAGAATTTGAGATGGGTTCTGAGAATTTTTTCAAGGCAATAATTGGTTCAAAGAAAGGGAAACAAACAAAGGTACGTTTCACATTTGGTGTGATCATCAATGCAGATGAAGTTCTGTTTTATACTAGTGTTGACTTGGCCTTCCTTATGACAGGGACTTTCTACTGCTATAAAGTCAAAAACTTCCAAGAAGAAGGGTACTCATGCTTCATCACTAGTTGTTTGTAGCGAGGATTGGGCTGCAACTAGAATCCAGACTGTTTTTTTCTTGGTTTTATTTTTCTTGGTGCCTGTAGTAAGGTGCTTACATCACGGAAGTGGCCTTCCATTGAGCTTTCTCGAACCGTTATTTTTTATGATGCTTGAGATGTGGTTTCTTGCAGGTACGTGTCTCTGTGATAAGTAAAAGGCGTTGTCTTTTAAGTCTCAAGGCTTAGTTTTGTTTTCATGAACTTGCAGGTGAAGGATCTTAGCTTGTTGATATGATGAGAGAAAATATATATGAAGCAAAGTGTCTGTCATCCGATACCTCAAGAGTAACTCGTCCTTCTTAACCTTTGTGAGTGTGGATACTCTTTACAGATTTAGCCTTGAGTAGATTTCTTTTTAGCTGCCTTTTGTAAATAGATACTTCTTGTTGAAATGCATATTTGATTATCTGTGTGTTTACATATATAATAACAAACTTGTGTTGAGAATGTTTTATAATTTTTTTTTTAAAACCATAATTAAGAGACTTGCAATAAACCACCTAAATGTTCAAATCTCTTTCTAAGTCTCTTAAGTCACTTTTACACTTTAAAAACTATTAAAAATTAATTAAAAGACCCTTTAAGGGGTTTAGGGATAATGATGCTCTTAATGTTATAATTTGTTTCGACTGTTTTTCTGTCATTTTGTGTGACTTTTAGTCGCAAACGGGATCATATATGATTCATGTTCAAGAGTGACGACTAGATACATACCAAAAAGAAGTATGACGATTAGATACATACCATGATTTGTAGGTATAAGAAATTTGCAACTTGAAGTATTTGTCAGTATATAATGAATCAGTTTTAAAGTTTCGTAGCGTGCTTGTGTGACTTGTAAGTACTAATGCATTTTGTTTTACAGATTCTTAACAGTCTACAAAAAAGGAGTAAATACATGAATGTGAAGCAAAGAGAAAAGGCAGTATGCAGTTAACTGAATGAATTAAGAAAGAAAGCAAGCTAGTTAATTTGAAATACTTGTTTTTAACAAGGAATATACTTCTTATCGAAAACAAAACAATACTACTCATAACCTAGGAAGTTGCTGGATCGTGTTGGATTAAAAAAACTAACTAGTCAACAGTCAATCCTGCACACTTTCGTGGTCCAGTGCCGGTCCAATTGAAACACCTAATATTTCCAAGTTTCCAACACCTAATCTTTAATTACCACTTACTTTTCAAAAATAAAATCTTTTGTTTTATTTGTCTAAAAGAAGAAGACCTTTGAATTGAGAATAAAAAAATTAAACCCAGCCGCCAAAATGGCAGCTAAAGAAGAAGAAATAAACATATAAGTATAATCGAATTATTCCTTTATAAATATTCACTCAAACCTCAGTCAAGTAAACAGGCAAAAAAAATCCTTCATCAAATGTTAAAAAGCAAGAAAACAGACAGCTCCATCTCTCGAGACACAACTCAAATAAAGAAAAGACAAAAAACCGAGATGGCTCAGAATGGTTCGAACAGTACCGTGAAGCTTATTGGTACATGGTCAAGCCCGTTCGCCTTGAGGGCTCGAATCGCTCTACACCTCAAGTCAGTAGAGTACGAGTACATAGAAGAAGCCGATGTTCTGAAGTCGAAGAGCGACCTTCTTCTTAAATCCAATCCTATCCACAAGAAAGTCCCTGTCCTAATCCATGGTGATGACTCAATCTGCGAGTCTCTCAACATCGTTCAGTACGTAGACGAAGCCTGGCCGTCCAAGCTTTCTATCCTCCCTTCCAATCCCAAAGAACGTGCTTCTGCTCGTTTCTGGGCTCACTTCGTTGACGGAAAGGTAACTACTAACAAAACAGTTTTAAGTACTATCACCTTAGTTTAAAATATAAAAAATATGAATAGTGAAACTTTATTGGTAAAACCAAAAGATAATAAACAAAAGAATGTGTTTAAATTTTTTAGTATGTATGAAAAGTTTTAAACATCAGTTATTCATATAACCATCACCTTAGGTTCATTATAAAATCTTAAATAAAACTGAGAGTATGTGTATAATGTTTCTGAACATGGTACAGGGCTTTGAATCAATCGATGCGGTGGCTGGAGCTAAGGATGACGCCGGGAGGATGGCGGCGGCAGGAAACCTGATGGAATCTCTCGCAGCGTTGGAGGAGGCGTTTCAGAAGAGCAGCAAAGGTGGAGAGTTCTTCGGAGGCGAAAACATTGGCTACGTCGACATCGCATGTGGAGCCATAGTGGGCCCACTTTCTGTCATTGAGGCGTTTTCAGGTGTGAAGTTTCTGAGTCAAGATACAACACCGGGTTTGGTCCAATGGGCCGAGAGATTCAGAGCCCATGAAGCTGTGAAACCTTACATGCCCACCGTTGCTGAGTTCGTCGAGTTTGCTAAACAAAAGTTCAATGTTCAGTGAGAGTGACTTTAAAAGGAAAATCTTTAAAGTGTTGGAATCTGATTTATGCTTTGCCAAAAACATTGTTGTAAGAGTTACTATTTGCAAGAAATGTAATAATAATTCGTTATACCGAATATAATAAACACCATGCTTGGGTTGCTTACAATCTATCCACATTAGTTTAGAGTCTATTGAAATCAGACGAGACCAACCTTGAACACTGTTTGCGTTAAAGCTCGCTGACCACTCCCACAAAGGTTGGGCAAACCCACCCATTCGTAGGCAATAAGATACCTTGTTATTATAAAAGAAAACACATTAGTATCATCCTAATTTCAGTTCCATAACATATAATCTAATGACATGTATGTATATATCATTTGTTTCATGTTTAAAGTTTTTGGTATACATATACAAAAGCATTTTAAGTTTTTTCCTAAATTAAAATATTATTTATCGTCTAACTAAACATCATTCAATCAATGATAAAGTAAATTCCTAATACAGAAGCATTTAATATTCTTTTGAGCGAAAACATCACTTTAGAGTTGAGTTGATGTAGAAGGATACATATATGTTTTTAAGGTTGCCATTTTGAGATGAATCAATGTATAATTTAACTTCCTCTTCTTTTTTTTTCTGTCATCTGATTATCGTTGATTATAGTAGTTAAAATATATGATTGAGATATTAAAATCGGTAGAATACATAAAAATCCTCATAGACTAAGCCCAAAGAGAAAGTAGAACGCCTAATAGAGCAGGACGCATACAAACAAAGACTAAAATTGAAACGAAACGAAACCAAACACAACAGTTTCTCACCTAAATCCATAAGCAATTTCATCAAATAAATAATAGAATTTGGACTTGCAAATTTTTTGCATGTACTATTACTCCAATTTGAAATCCCCTATAACTGAGGATCGTTTTAAACTCTAAAGTCAAGCGCCAGTGAAATTGAAACTTTGTCAACAGTCAATCGTGACACGCTTCCAAAGTCAAGCGCCGGTGAAATTGAAACCATCTCATTTCCAGCGACTAATCTTTGGTTGTAACTTTTCAAAAATCAAATCTAGAATTAGGACCTTATGATCATAAAAGTAATACCAAGAAATATACTCAGCCGCCAACATGCCAGCTGGAGAAGAAACTCAAGAAAGAGACATAATAATCGAATTGTTCCTTCATACAACAATTAAAATAAATACTCACCCAAAACAACTCCATCTCAAGACACAACTCAAACTAAGATAAGAAAGTAAAGTCTCAGATGGCTCAGAGCGGTTTGAACAGTACTGTGAAGTTATTAGGGACATGGGGAAGCCCTTTCGCTTTAAGGGCTCAAGTAGCTCTACATCTCAAGTCTGTAGAGTACGAGTACATGGAAGAAGTTCTGAACTCGAAGAGCGATCTTCTTCTTGAATCCAACCCAATCTACAAGAAAGTCCCTGTCTTAATCCACGGTGATGTCTCCGTCTGCGAGTCTCTCAACATCGTTCAGTACATCGACGAATCTTGGCCGTCAGATCCTTCCATCCTCCCCTCACATCCCAGTGATCGCGCCTTTGCTCGTTTCTGGGCTCACTTCGTCGACGGAAAGGTAACAAATAATTGAAGTGATATTAATTATTCTATTTTTTATATCAAACATCAATTATTTATTTGACTAACTAAATATTGGAAAAATTAGATAATAATGATGCAAGCAAATGTTTTAAGAATCTTTTAATAAATTTTAGTATTTTACATTCAACTAATCATTTATTTCTAAGACGCCGTTATGAAATAGTCTAAATATAATATCAGCATTAAACATGCGTGTATATTGACATGGACATGACAATAGTGCTTCGAAACGATCAATGAGGTGGCCGGAGCAAAAGATAACGATGTGAGAATGGCCATGGCGGGGAATTTGACAGATTGTCTAACGTCGCTTGAGGAAGCGTTTCAGAAAAGCAGCAAAGGCGGATACTTATTTGGAGGAGAAAACATTGGATTCCTCGACATCGCTTGTGGGGCTATGGTGGGTCCACTTTCTGTCGTCGAAGCGTTTTCAGGTGTAAAATTTTTGAATGAAGATACAACACCAGGCATGCTCCAGTGGGCTGAGAAGTTCAGGGCCCATGAAGCAGTGGAACCTTACTTGCCTACTGTCGCCGAGTTCCTTGAATTCGCCAAAAAGAAGTTCAATGTTCAGTGATGATTTGATCTCAATATGGTTATAAAAAGATGTGTTCCAATCTAGTTAGAAACCGGTAAAAACAATGATATATCAATTAGGAGTTTTGGGGATTTTGGTATGTTATCTTTTCTTTATGCTATGAGTTTTTGATTTTCATCTCTTATTCAAGAAAGCTGCTAATTAAGTTCTATGGTATTTAGTTCTTAAAGTTATTAAATGATATAATTTTCTCTTTTGTGTTGCATTAATTTGATTAAATTTGTCGATTCAAAAAGTTAATCTCAAGTGATTCAGAATCACTTGATTAACGACTTAGGTCTCTAAAGCTTACTTGAACTTGTAGATTGAGCAGAATTATCAAACTTTACGCTGCACAATATTGATATCAACACAAAAATAGTGACAATTTTTAATACCGATTTGATCAAAGAAAAATTTTCAACCCAACGAAACAGAGTTACTTGTGTATCTTAAAGAACAGATGCAACAATTCGCATGACATTACGTGATCAGTTATATGTGTGTGTGCAAACTCATCTTGTACACATGTTCAGGGGCGAAGGCAGTAAGGGACTTATGTGTGCCCATGCACCCATAGTTTTGTCAATATTTACAATTTTGCAGGTAAATTACATATCTTCCAGCTAGCTTAAATGGTTAAATTCTTATTGTGCACCCCTAGACAATGAAGGTTCGACATCACATATGTCATATTTTTTTCCATTATGAATTATGCACCCATTAAAAAAAACTCCTAGCTTCGCCCCTGAACAGGTAAATTACATATCTTCCAGCTAGCTTAAATGGTTAAATTCTTATTGTGCACCCCTAGACAATGAAGGTTCGACATCACATATGTCATATTTTTTTCCATTATGAATTATGCATCCATTATTTTTCTAGTTACGACAAAGATGATGATGAGAATTATGAAACAGATTTCAGTGATTGAGCAATTTTCCTCAAATCGTGATCATGTGGGTACAGGGTGGCAAATTGCAAATGATTTCCTTTAGAGTATGTGTTTCTAATTAAGAATTGAAGTGTATAAGAAAAAGAGAAGAAAAAGATACAATAGGAGAGGTCGCAGGCGGCTCGAAGAAAGAGAGGAGATCTCAAGGGCAAATCTATGATTCTTTGGAACTTTCCTTAAAGATCTAAGTCGCTGCTCCATTTTACCATTCCATTCTGAACTTTCCAATTTGCACTCTTTTCTGCATGCGCCCTCCAAGTGCTCCACAACCTATTCCATGTAATGATTTAAAAAAAAAAGACCAAAAAACTCAATGAAAACTTGAAAATACTTTAGAAAAAATATACACAATGTATCAAAAACACACTACACCACTAGAGCAGGAGAACAATATCACCGTTAAGAATGATTTGGATTGAATGAAACACATAATAAATTCCCATATGTTAAACAATGGATGTGCAACATTATAGAATTTTACGGAAAGAACTGATAATGCAACTATCTAGATAAATCAATGCTCTGAAAATTGTTTTAGGCCTTAGGCTCTCTAGAACCATAGCCATATTCTTATAACCCGCTTAGATAATTATAATATATTAATAATAAATAATAAAAATTTATAAATTATATCAATTAATATATTTATATATCTAATCTTATGAAAATAAATAATATGAATATTATTATTCATAATCTTGATATTTAACATATATATTATATATATTTATTATTATTTTAATTGATAAATGTCTAGACCGATTTACTAATAATTTTGGCGTACGATTAATCGTTCTGGACGCTAGGCGTTGAGATTAGCGCCTAACGCTTTCTCGAACACTGGCTAAATTGATCAATCGGCAAATGTTTATTTGAATTGACTATAAAATTGAAATAACCGAATAATACATATCTTTGTTATATTATCAAAACTTCAAATATGAGTAATTATTATTTTCCTTCAGACTCTTTTATCACACATATCCAAAAATAAATCCACATAGTCTTTTGCCTTCTTCACATCGATCTTTTTTTCTGCTCATTACACACAACAACAAAACGATAAAGATATAAGTAGATTTTAGCAAAAAAAAATATATATGCTCAATGAATATAAATATACATTTATATAAAATATACAATTATTGGAAAATTAAACTTACTCAGATCTTGAGAAAAAACACAATCGATTTCGATTTTTTTCCCAGTACATTCCCTAGTACATTTACCGAAACATCCAAATTTGTCTCGTGGTGGGCCAATGATACATATGTTAAAACACATCCTGAAACATAGCTGAAAACTTCTGTTTGTAACTTTCGACTCAACCATAAGGTTTCCTATCGTCAACATCATCACCATAAATAAAACCATTCTTTTCATCTCCATTGTTTTTAGAATACAAACTTTTTTTTCTCAGAAAGAGGATGGAGCAAATATATCTTTATAATGTTACATTATATAATATTTTTTACTCATATGTTTCATTATATAATATTTTTTTTATTAAAACAGAAATATTTTAATTAACGTAAGATTTAATCATATCTTATATTACATAAAATATCACTGGTAATTAATGAAAATACTAAAACTTCATAAAGATATTATCGAACAACATTATAGTACTAGATATGTTTCCAAAAACTCAATAATTAAATTTGAGTCTAAACAACATAAACATTGAATCAATTTTTTTAAATAAATTCTTGTTAATTTTCTTTCAAATAACTTAATAAATATTTCTTATTCAAATATAAACATTTTTGTGGATCTAAGATTTAGTCATATGGTATATTATATAACCTCTTTTATTAAAACATAAACATTTTAATAATCTCAATCTTTAGTCAAAAATATATTTTTTTCATACATATAGACTCAACTAAATAATAGAAAACGTTGAAAAATGTATAACTGTTTTTGTTGTGTGCAAGTTTAGATACTACAAAATAATTTCAGTTAATTTTAAATAAGTTAAATTAATAGATTATTTTATTTATATTTTCATAAATAAAAAAACTCCTTTTATCTAAAATTAAATAAGTTTTCATATTAAATTAAATCATGTATATAAATAAAATATTAGGTTAAATAAATTGACATCATATAATTTTTATAATTAAAAAATTATCAAAAATATATATCAAACATTTTATCAAATAAATTAAAAAATATTAAAATTTCATAAAAATATCAAACAGTTGTCATGTCTTTTCATTTAAATACTTAAAAATTGTTTTCTTTTCACATTAATCTATATATTGCAAACCAAAATCTCAAAAATTGTATTTACCAGTTTAGGAAAAGTATTAACAAACACTGACATTTTACTTTAGCTTTATATATTTATTCTGGATTACATTGTGTGAAATGTGAACAATAAAGTTTACATTACAAAAAATCTGCTAGTTTTACCTTTGCTGAGATTTAGTTAGTATGTCATTTATCACTTTGACCTGTTAAAAATTCATAATATATAACATAATCTCTTGTTCCCAGAAAAAAGTAACATAATCTCTATGTTTTGTTATATAATCTAAGTATCAAACTCTAGTAAAAATAAAAATAAAAATAAAAATAAAAATAAAAAGAAATTTGACTTTTAATGATATAATATAAAAACCATAAATTACAACTACTATTGTTAAAGGGAACAAGAGGCTTTGCTACTGACATCTGGACGAGAGACTATTGATGAACAGAACAGCCTGGAAAATTTTATTGACGATGTCATCATATTTAGCAATAATAATTTAACGAAGGAAACATAATAATCTCCTAACAAATCTACGCGGAGAACATTTAATACTATGAAATTGTAATATTTGGATAACAAATAATAAGAAACTAGCGTATATAAATGGAGAAAACATACGACCAAATTCAAAACAAAAAAAATCTCGCCGTGTCCTAAGCGAGGAAAAGAAATGGAGTTATTCACCAGAGGTTCCGCCATTAGATTACGCAGCTGTCACGAAAATTACCTCTTCGCCGTTGACGACGAAAAAGCCGTCCGTCAAAGCTCTGACGGAACGTCACGGCAATCGGTATGGACGGTGGAGATGGTGCCACGCAAGCCCAATTTCATCCGTCTCAAGAGCTGTTACGGCAAATACCTAACGGCGAGCGAGTCGTCGTTTTTTCTCGGTGTCACAGGCCATAAAGTCGTCCAAACGCCGCCGTTTCGTCAGGCGGAGCACGAGAGCAACTGGGAGCCGATCAGAGACGAGTTGCCGGTCAAACTCATGTCGTGGAACGGGACATATTTGCGCGGGAACGGTGGATCGCCGCCGTGGAAAAACTCCGTCACGCACGATCATGAGCCGCACGTGCATAAGAAATGGATCTCGTGGACCGTCGAGGTCGTTGAGAATCCTGAGAATGTTTCGTTCGCTGATGGCTTTTCGTCGCCGGCTTCGAGTTTTAACTCCGCGGTCAACGACGAGTCATCGGTTAAAGAATCACCGACATTTGGATCTTCCGAGTCCATCGGGTCGGATCCTGTCTCAGTTTCTTCTTCGAAGCTTATGTTTACTCCGTCAATGTCGGAGACATCAACCCCCAAACCAACAGAGGTTTGTAATAACATATTTTATATTTATAAAATTCATAATAATTCTTTTCATTGAATTTTTACTAATTTAAACGTAATACTTTGGTGATTGATTTATAATTTGATTTTGGAACAGAAAAAAGATTCGACGAAATTTGATGAATATTCATCAGCGATTGATATCTTTCGGATTGCGAAATCGGTGAGACTGCGAAGCAACGTACACGAGAAGTATTTAATTGCAGATGATAACGAGGAGAGTGTGGTAATGGGCCGGAACGGGTCATCGAAAGAGGCCCGATGGAGAGTTGAATTGGTACCCGGATCAGGTGTGATCCGGTTAAAGAGCTGCCACGGTGGATACTTGACTGCCTCTAACGAGAGGATGATGCTGCGAGCGACGGGGCATAAGGTGGTTCAGTCGAGGAGGACCGGAGATGGTGATCCGGCGGGAGAGTGGAAGCCGGTTACGGATGGGTCAAAGGTGAAGCTGAAGAGTCGAAACGGCGGGAATTTTCTGAGAGCCAATGGGGGAATGCCACCTTGGAGGAATTCGGTTACGCATGATATACCGAACCGGAGTGCTACGCAGGATTGTGTGGTTTGGGAAGTTGACGTGGTCGAGATTATGGAGCGTTCACATGAGACCGGTTAATCAATGGCCTTGAACTTGTCTAAAGTTTTACTTTAAACCCAAAAAGTTTAACTAATCGATTTAATTATCATTTTGTTTGCAACATCTTTAATATGTAGTTTCTTTGATAGAAGTTTATTGATTGGATTTATAATTGGATTTTTTTTTTTCATTTTTCTTTCGTTATTAGCAAAAACAAAGTCACAGACTCACAGCGGGTGGCTCAACACCAGCCTTTGAGATCAGCAGGTTTCTTGGCATATAAGAAATCTCGTTCTGATTTGTTTGTGGGATTATTAATTATCTTAAGAAGGATATCATATAGACATGAAGTTTTTTTTTTGGCTTAAATATATGGACATGATGTTCTATCCAAATATTATTACTTTCGTTCACAATCTCTATAATCAACTGACTAAATATCATCGTCAAATTCAACAAATGAGTTCCCATAAATCAATTGTAAATGATTAGTTGCCAGAGAAAAACAATTGTAAAAAATCTTTATCAAACTCGCGATTTCCACAAATGAGTTATTATATCACGAATCTAACTATATTTTTTTTTTACAAGAAGTCTCTTTTTTGCATTAATCATGTCTTAAGCAATTAGCACAAACCTTGTCACTCAATTAAACTTGTTTAATGTTCACCTAAACAATATGGGCTTTTAATGATCACCTAAACAATATGGGTTCTTATACTTACAGTTTTATGCAGACCCTAATCAAAAAGGTCCTAAAACACTTCACATTTTCCTAAAATCGATATCAGATTTTAGAAGTTTTAAATAAAAACCAACAATGACTGGACTCAAAGACGATTAGTTAGTTAGTTATAAAGTGGGCTCAAAATCAGCTTACACAGCCCATAATAGCAATCATACACCGCGTCTCATACATACGTGTCAATGAATTTTGAATTTAAACAACGAAATCTTTTGTTCTTCAAATTTTTATTTCGTTTAGTTAAAGTTAAACCATAGTGGATTGAGTGATACACGCTGATCCAACGATTTTTAACTCTTTCAAAAATAGTTTGTTTTGGTAACTCTTTCAAAAATAGTTGGTCAATTTTGGTTCATTCAAATTAAGGTGTTTATGAATTTGCATAGCATCTTGATTTGTATGCGTATACATACAAATTCATTTTTCGTAGAGGCAGGCAAATCATTTTGAAACATTCCGATTTGATATTGCCTTCACATTTTCTTGGTTAATCTTGGACCGATGCCTGTCCAGCGAACCTAAGTAAGGATCAGATTCTTAATTCAGAGCAAAACCAACATATGAAACTCAAAAGTATATCAAATTTCAAAGCGGCACAAACCAGTTTGTCCGGTCGATGACAAACTATATGCGTAAACAATAAGAGTAACGTATCACAGACGCGAGAAAATGTAACAAGTTGGTCTTACTTATGATCTGTCATTGGGACATGCCTTAAGATAAGCCTTAAGAGAGTCCCACACTCGTCAATCTCACCTCTTGTTATTTCTTAAGGGCAACATATCCCAATAAAAAAAAAGAAAATCATATCCTAAGTCCCAACCATATATTATATATTATAGGGAAATTGCACCCTATAACCATAAAAAAAACACAAACCCACTATCTAACCAAAAACACTCCTTCTCTCCTTATTTCTCTTCCTATCTCTCTCTAACCTCTCACTAAAAATCTAATTACTCTTTTTTTTTTGGTTATTTGGCAAATAAGCCCTATATTATATACATTTATGCATATTTTTTGTCTTTACTCGGCTTGTAATAATACAGCTATAATATTAATTTTTTTTTTTTTTTGAAAATAGCTATAATATTAATTTACTCGAGTAGATTACAAACGTCTCTTTTTCGTTTGCCTATGTTCACATAGTGTGCTAGCCATTCAAATCTAATCGTAAGATGCCTTAATAAATACTCATTAGATGATAACATGAGCCATGCAGAGTGTAAGTTTTTTATATTAATGTTCATTCATTATAAAAATCAGATAGGCAATATCGATTGTAAAGCGACGAAAGGAGATTATGTTTTCTGCTCTTAATTTGTTTTCTATCGATTCAGATTTCATTTTCTACTTCTATAAAATTATAATCGCGTTTTCGTTTTTGTTTTACTAATCTGAGTTTTATTTCTTTTTTAACTTCTTCTGTGAATTCGGTGAATTACGTTAATTTAAAAAGATTGACATCTGTAAAAGTTAGTTCCACTCCAGATACATATCTAAGAATCAAAATTTTGAAGAAAATAACCGGCAAACTCTATTCACATGTAAGTGTTTAAATATGATAAATCAAGTGTTATAGAATATAAATGCGGACTCAAAATATAAACAAAAAGTACGTATTTTATTAACCTACGTTTTTGAGATTTAGTTATTTAAGAGTATATCGATAAAAAAATATTTTACCTTGCTAGTATATGTAAACTATGTATAAAGTAATAAATGTTTGATTTATTAAATGATAAATCATAAAATTTATTATAAATAGTTCAAATCTCTCATTCTTACAATTATAATAGCCAGATAGGATATTATAGAAAAACAAATATTAGACGAATGATCAAATTTCTCATTTTTCGAACAAACTCAAAATAATGTGAATATGATCTTATCATTGATATTTTATTAAAAGCTTTATAGAAATAAAAATCAAAACTAAAAAATTTAAAATGAAATAATATATATATATAGTGCTTTTAATATTAAAAATATTTCAAGGTAGATATAGCAGGATGCTGACGTGGAAGTAACAAATATGGTGAAAGTAACAAACGTGGATATGTAATTATAGATATAGCACGACTTTTCCATGCCTAGTCGTTAAAATCGTTTCATCACATGACTATTCAATATTCAACTAATTATTTTTGCTAAGGATATTAAACTGAATTTTAAAAGACTAAGACCATCTTTAACCCTATTACCCCTAATGGGTTTCTTAGTAACTTTTAATTAATAAAATTAATCAAATAACTTTAGTTAAGAAACTCCTATTTTAGTCGGTTTATTGGGAGTTTCTTAACTAGAGGTTCTTAAAAAAAATATTAAATATTTTTTTCAATATAAAATTTATTTATTAAATAAAATATATTAAAAATAACATTTAAAACATAAATAAAAAAATTAAAATTAAAATTAGTACAATAATCAAAAATAATTTAAAAAAACATCCGAGCTTGGTAGTTGTCTCAGTCACGTCCAAATCGATTCCGTAAATGTTCAACCAAATCGGCTTTAAGTTGTTGATGGGTATGTGGATCACAAATTGCAGTTCGAACACCCATCATATTGGCGATATTTGTAGGCATTTCTGAAGAAAAATCGAGATCGACATGTGAAGTTCTGGTGTTTTTTCCTTGTTGAAACTCTGAAACATTAAAATGAGTATATCCATCTCGTTCGTGGATCGGTGGTGGAGGCTCCGTCGGAGAGTTTCGATCGATCAACGGTTCGCTTCTCTTTCGCACGACTGAGAACACGAGAGAGAGAGAGGAGAGAGAGGAGAGAAGAAATTATAAAAAAAAAATACAGAACCATATACTTTAGCCTAACTGCTGACACGTGCCTCATATAACCGATCATATAGTCGGTCACAAAAGTCCCCTCTTTAGGATCGATAACAGCATATTTAATTTGTTTTTATTTATTTAATTGAGTCATTTTATGTATAATTCCACTAAGGACCGCCCGTTAAAGATGGTCTAAGGTCCACATCATTGTGTGCCGCTTTGGACTTGGTCTCCATTAGTAAATAGTCATTAAATACACACCGAACAATGCATTCACTTCACAATTTGTTTTATGAAACAAATCTTGCTTAAGTTCCAACAAGAAGTAGTAATAACATAGTATCAGCAAATGGAGTTTTTCCATAACGCTAAAGCCGTTAGGATGCGTAACGTCCACGAGAAGTATCTTATGGCGGACGAGGACGAGGAGACGGTGGCTCAAGAAAGGAATGGTTCCGACAAGAGAGCTCGATGGATCGTCGAACCAGTTCGTGGTTCCTTTGAAGTGATCCGTTTGAGGAGTTGCTACGGTAGCTATCTCACCGCATCGAAAGAGCGGTTCTTGCTCGGTGCCACGGGGCGTAAAGTGGTTTTGTCGAAACCGAGTGGACTTGACTCGTCCGTAGAGTGGGAGCCGGTGAAAGAAGGGTCAAAAGTAAAGCTCAAGACTAGACACGGTCGCTTCCTCCGAGGCAATGGTGGGCTTCCTCCGTGGCGTAACTCAGTCACTCATGGCTCTCATCATAGTTCGGACTCGTTCTTGTGGGATGTTGATGTCGTGGAGATCTTGGTTGAAATGACGTCTCCGGCTCCAGCTCCGATATTACTACTCCGCAACATATGAGGCTGTCGAAGACCTCCGATGTCTAAGACCACTTCAGGAAAATCGGAGGAAGGGGTTGGTATTGTTATTTAGGACTAGACAACTTATCTACCCGAATTGTTATTTGTTTTCAGTCAGAAGTTGAAAAAATAAAAATAATAACGAGACTGATCAGATATCCACCAATAATTGATAATATTTCGAATATCTCCAAACTTATTTTGCCCAATATTTATATTCAGATAAATATTCAGATAATGTGCCCAATATTTATTTACTATATATATAAATATATATTAACTAAATACTGTATGAAGTTTCAACACATTTTCTTGATTTGTGTTGACTAGTTGGCTAACTCGCCGCCGAAATCTGAAGGGTGGAACAGTTGATGCAGACGCTGAGGGAAGAGACTAGCATGGATATTGTTGTTGCGTGTACAGACGCAATCCCATAAACGGCATGCTGTGTGTGTCATGCAAAAGTGGTCAAAGTATTAGCTCAAATTGAGATATGGTGTTGACCAAAAGGTTAAAGATTGGTCCTCGGTTCCATTAGATAAGGGTGTTAGATATAAAATATATTGATATATTATTATTGTGGGTGCTAATCTTTCATTTTATTGTACATAATATACTTCTTGCAAACGAATCATTTAAGTATATATATGAACATTCGCTGGGAAAAGTGTCAATTTCGACCCCAACAATTTTGATCGTACCAAATACGATCTGAACAATTGATTGGTGCCAAATACGACCTCAACTCAATTATAATTA
Source organism: Brassica rapa (assembly GCF_000309985.2). Lineage (NCBI taxonomy): Eukaryota > Viridiplantae > Streptophyta > Magnoliopsida > Brassicales > Brassicaceae > Brassica > Brassica rapa. The sequence goes on along the minus strand of NC_024801.2, from coordinate 24,687,714 downwards.
AAAAAAATATATGAACTTCTTAAAACGTACATAAATCTATATTGACTCTAACAAAAATTAGTCAACCGTTAACAAAATAAACGACGTCGTTTTGATATACAAAGAAAAATGTCAATTTCGACCCCAACAATTTCAGTTGTGCCAAATAAGACTCGAACAAATAGTAAGTGCCAAAAACGACATCAGCTCAATTATAATTAAAAAAAAAACTATTCAAACTTTTTAAAATGTGCATAAATCTACATTGATTCTAACAGAAGTTAATCAACAACTAACAAGATTAGATGAAGTCTTTTATATATATATATATATATATATATAATTTTTTTCAAAAAAATGTTTATTTCGAAACTTAAATCCGTATCGGGATATCCTTTTAAAGAGACACTAACAACTAAACTAAAATAACTTTTTAAAATATTATTGCCGTAAGACGGCTCAGATCCACTACCAAGCTGACGGATCATGTTTGCTCGAGATGGAAAGGATCTCTTGAATGGGCTTGGCCCATTATTGCAGATCTGTCCAGCAGTATTCTAATTCACCAACACCCATTTTATGGGAAACTCAACTCTTTGACACAGCCTATTGTGGGTTTGTTAGTTTTGGCTAGATCCTACAGATTTCCAGTGGGTTCACCGGAGTCTCTAGAAAGGAGCACATAGTTTTGAGTAGAGTTGCTCTTTTACTGTGAGCATAAGGTGAAAGGAAGAGTTGTTTTTTTTATTTTTGGCTCAACATGAACTATTTCATTCACAGATAAATTGGTACAAAAATTTTGACCACATCAATTTTACCACACATACAACAATACATCTTACCAACACCCTGAAACACTCATTAGGTGATCTCTCACTTGGATCTAGCGCAAGCTAAAGTACATTAGCTATGTTCTTTTGCCGGATGCATCGTCATAGCGAGCGTCTAAAATTTAACAAACAAAACAGAAAACTGTAGACGCAGCGTCAATTTATACTTCCCGCCAGCGACGGTAGCTAATGATCTTTCCCCTGTTTCTTTGCCGCTGTAAAATTCAGCGTCTCCCATACATATCTTGACGTGTGGTTTGCGTCAATTAGTGTTATCTTTTGACTCTCTATTTTAAATTATTGATGACCTGTCAGTTTAAATTCTTTGATGTTTTGGTGTCGCCGGTCGCCGATGCCGTGTCCCACAAAAAAACAGGAGTATTGTTGCATTTTTCACCACTGTGAAAACGAGTTCATCCCAAGACTCGGAATGAACCATCTCTTATACCATCTAATTCTACCACTAAAAAGAGATTACAAAGCTAGTTCTAGACTTTCGTTACATCTTAATCTGAGAAATCTAATTTAAAACATAGCGTTTAAACCGTAAGATATGAGTGATAATGAGGAACAACTGCAACATCACCGGAGGTGCATTTCCTCAGACAAAGATACCGAGGGAAGAAACATGAGCTTTGAATCTTGCAGAGGAATGGGAAGAAACATGAGCTTTGATACCGAAGGAAGAGTTGGCTTTTATAACCTCAGATATTCTTGTTGTGGACCTAGTGGCCTTAAACGGTCACCAATTTGTACACTATAATCAACTAACTAAATATCATTGTGAATATTCACCAAATGAGTTCCCATAAATCGATTTTAAATGACTAGTTGCCAGAGAAAAAACAATTGTAAATTTTTTTATCAAAACTTGGGATTTCCACAAATGAGTGTTATTATATCACGAAATCGATTTTGTCCACAGACCATCAGATATAAATAAATATTATATATATTTGAACAAAATTCTGTCAAAGATATAACAGCATAAAATACAAAGGAAAATGTGGAGAGTATTTTAGGACCTTTTTGATTATGTCTGCATAAAACTGTTAAGTATAAAAACCCATATTGTTTAGCTGATCTTTAAACAAGTTTAATTGAGTGACAAGGGCTTGTGCTAATTGCTTAAGACATGAATAATACAAAAAGGAACAAAAAAAAGAGAGTTCTTGTCAAAAAAATATATATATTTAGTTCTATAGTTCTATAGTTATGAACTGGGCTCAAAATCAGTTCACCCAGCCCTCATGAGCAACCATACACCACATACATACGTGTCAATGATATTTTTAATAAACAACGAAATCTTTTTTTTTTAAACGAAATAATTCATTCCGATGGAAATAAAATTTTGAGCCGATTCGAACAAAATTACTCAATAATTAGTTCAGACAGAATTATCCAATTACCAGGACAGAATTACCCAATTACAAAATTACCACTAACGAGTTACACAATTACCCAACGAAATCTTTTGTTCAACTTAAATTTTTATTTCGATTTGTTAAATCATAGTGGAGTGAGGGATACACGGCAAGCATTTTGATTTGTATCCTACGTGCGAAAGATTAACATAAGAATTCATTTTTCTAGAGGCACGCAAATCATTTTGAAACATTCCGATTTGATTGCGTTTCTATTTTATTGGTTAATCGTGGACCGATGCCTGAACATGGAACCTAAATAAGGATCAGATTCTAAATTCAGAACAAAAGTAGATCAGATATCAAAGCGGATTTGGGACAAACCAGCTTGTCTGTAACTCTTATTGTTTAAGGTGGTGTATCTTGTAAGACAATCTCAGTTTCTACTAATCTAATCCAATTTGCGGAAGAAAAAAAATCTCACACCTCATCAATCTCACCTTTAGCTATTTCTTAAGGGCCAACATATCCAATAAAATAAATAAAGCATATCCCTAGTCTCAACCATTTATTATATACATTATTATGAATATTTTTGATATTGATACCTTGTAAATAGTACTCCTTTCTGCCGATTACACAAGTTGTAACCGGGAAGAATGGGAAACACGTAAGGTAAAAGGATATGTAATTGTAGATATACAAATATGCTGACGTGAAGTAACAGATATAGTCAAAGTGGAAACTTGTCAAATAAGCACGATTTTTCTACACCTAGTTGTTACGAATGAAAGAGCAATTTCCCTACAAAAACTATCATCAATATTATTAAAATTAAAGTATCTTTTAAAATAACATTTACTTCTTCATAATAATTATAAATGTGTCACTGGCTTAATAATTATTAATTAATTTAGTATAAATCATTTATTTTGTTATATTATATTCTGACCAATTTACCATTATTTTCTAATCAAGCTTACCATAATTATTTAACTGGAATTTTTTCTATTAAATTTTACAGTAAAATTGAATAGATTTATTTAAATGTGACATACATATTTTAAACAAAAAAAAAAGATTACAATACCCTAAGTTAGTTACCATTTTCAAAATTATAAGTAATCAAAAATACCATAACATTTAGATTTAGGATTTAGTGATTATTTGTTTAAGGTCTAGTATTTAAGAGTTGGGATTAGGTTTATAAACTTTTATAAATATTTTATACATTATTATAAAAATATAATTATTTTATAGATTATTTTTAAAAACATCTATAAATTATTTAAGAGAATTAATTTAATATTTTAATCACAAATTTAAGGTATTTATGAAAATAGTTATCATATAAGGGTAAAGTTGTAAAGTGATATCAAACTTGTGGTAAATTTGAAATATCTCCCTTTCAATATTATATATTCATGTATATTATTATTTCATTTCACATACAAAATAAAACTATTCATATTTTATTAAAAATGTAAATTTATTTTTAAAATATATGTTAAATAATTTTAAGATTACTATTATTCACACATATATATATTTGAATGATAAGAATGCAATTGTTAAATTTTAATTAATATTTTCGACAAAAATAAACATAGAAAAAAATTATTTGGCTTATAAAAAAAATTAGAGACATATCCGTATATTTTATTAAAACATGAATGGATTTTATTTGACACAAAATATTTTATTCTAGAAAGATAGATTTATTAATATACATAAATATACTAATTGGTGTTTTAATTTTTAAAGAAATACACAGAAAATGATTAATGTAATTAAAAATTACTAATTTACGAATATGTTATATAACATATCATTTTGTTTGGTTTAGTATCCAACCACAATATGAACAACCAACAAATTACCGACAATTAAAAATCTCGATCTATCATAAACTTTATATACTATAAATCGAAAATAAACACCATATGGATGTATGTCTGTACAACTATTAAAATAAACACATATGTGCACGGATCAAGCTCTAGTATAATATTGAATATCTTCCAAACTATGACCGCGTCTTATATATTTTTAAATTTTAAGTTCAAAAACTGTATCCCTACGTATTGAAAGTTCAAAACTCCAACTCTCAAAAATGAAGTTTCAAACTCCAAAGCCCATAAACCTTAATTACATTGGTTTAAAGATAGTTTAATGTTTTTTAATCACACCATAAATCTTACTCTCTCCGTTTTTGAATAAGTGTCACTTTGAAAGTAACGCAAATATATGTAGATTGTTATTTAATTATATTTTCTGACCAATAACATTTAGAATAAATAAAATTATTTATAAAATTATTGCAGTTTGCAATTAATTTTCAGCTGAAAGTAAATATAATTTGCATTGGAATTGTAAAATGACATTTTTTGTGTAACAAGAAAAAAAACTAGAATCACACTTATTATAAAATAGAGGGAGTATAAATTATTGTTCGAAGCGGTGAGGCTTTGGCCTTGTATCGAGTGGTGTAATCTCAATACTCCGATGATTAAATGAAGTTGTGTTTCAAAAAAAAATCATCTTCAAATCAATGTAGTTAAAGTTTATAGGTTTTAGAGTTTCGACTTCGAGCTTTAATTTTGGAGAGTTTGGAATTTTGAATTTTCATTCTCCATGAATACAGATTTCCAACTTTAAATTCGTAGGTATTTAGAATGTAATTATAATTTAGAAAACATATGACTATTTAGGTATTTAGTTTACGCGGAAAGAAATAGTTTGTATACTCTTTTTCATCACATGACTATTCAATATTCGACTAATTATTTTGGTAAGAATATTAAACTAATTTTTAAAAGACTGAAAAGGTCCACATCATTGTGTATCGCTTTGGAATTGGTCTCCATTAATACATAGTTATTAACTAGTACACACCAAACAATGCATTCACTTCACAATTCGTTTTATACTTTTATGAAACAAATTTTGCGTAAGTTCCAACAAGAAGAAAATAGTAATAACATAGTATCAGCAAATGGAGTTTTTCCATAAAGCTAAAGCCGTTAGGATGCGTAACATACACGAGAAGTATCTAATGGCGGAAGAGGACGTGGAGTCGGTGACTCAAGAAAGGAATGGTTCCGATAAAAGAGCTCGATGGACCGTCGAACCTGTTCGTGGTTCCTTTGAAGCGATCCGTTTGAAGAGTTGCTACGGTAGCTACCTCACCGCTTCGAACGAGCGGTTTTTGCTCGGTGCCACGGGTCGTAAGGTGGTATTGTCGAAGCTGAGTGGAATTGACTCATCCGTAGAGTGGGAGCCGGTGAGAGAAGGATCAAAAGTAAAGCTCAAGACTAGACACGGTCACTTCCTCCGAGGCAATGGTGGACTTCCTCCGTGGCGTGACTCAGTCACTCATGACTCTCGTCGTAGCTCGGACTCGTTCTTGTGGGATGTTGATGTTGTCGAAACTACGTCTCTGGCTCTAGTTCCGGTTGCAACTCCTCCGCTACATAGGAGGCAGTCAAGTCCTCCGATGTCTAGGACCTCTTCAGAAAATTCTGAGCAAGAGGTTGGTATTGTAATTTAGGACACGACAAATATCTATCGAGCGAATTATTATATTGTTCTAACGAGATGGATCACAAGTTGACCGAAAAAAAAATAACTCAAGAGATTAGATATCCGCCAATAATCGATGATATGCCAAATATTCAAACTTATTTTAGACGAAGCGGACCACAAACTTGTACTCCGATCTTTTAATTTTGGTGCCCAATAATTGATTTACTATATAAAGTAGGTCTGGGCATTACGGTATGGATTCGATTTGGTTCGGGTATTTTGAGTATTGGTTAATTTAAATAAAGAACTAGAAGATCCTTACTATCTGATATATTTTTGGTTTGGTAGTTTTGGATTTGATTTGGTTCGTGTAGTAAAAGTAAGAATAAAAAATACCTAGAAAAATTTTGGTTCTCATTTGATACATATTCAGTTATTTCAGGTAGTTCGATTAATTCACTATTTATCGGATATTTTGGATGAAATATTGAGTATTTTGGATAAAATATCAGATATTTTTGATAAATATCAAATAATTAAGATGATTCAGATAAATTATTTTGGATATTACTATCATGACATTTTTAGATATTTTCAGATAGTTCAGATATTCTATAATTATTCAAATTTTTTGGATGCTTTTAATAGATTTTTAATTATATATATATATATATAGTTATATGTAAATATAATTAATATTTTTATATATTTTGATGTCCGTTCAGATCTCGGTTTAGTTATTTTAGATGTAAAAATATAAAAATATTTGGATATTTGAGGGTTGTTTGGTTCCGGCTCGTGTGTTTAGTTCTGGGTTTTTTGCGCACGTCTAATATAAAGTCTCAAGATATTGTGTTGACTAGTTAACTAACTCGCCGCCGAAATCTGAAGGGTGGAACCGTGTTCGCAGGCACTAAGGGAAGAGACTAGCATTGGACATGGATGATGCTGTTGTGTGTATATGCAATCCCTTAAACGATAAGCTGTTTCTTCTTCGTATGCAGTTTCCGCCAAATAGCAAAACAATGCATGTCGTTTTAGTAGCTTCATTTACTTCTTAAATGGTATGCTGTGTGTGTTTTGAAATAGTGATCGATGTATTAGCACAAGTTTGGGATATGGTGTTGACAGAAGGTATGATTGGTCCTCGGTTCCGTTATATAAGAGTGTAAACTATGCAGTATATAAATAGATTATTATTGTGGGTACTAATCTTGCAATTTATTGTACATCATTTATTTTGTAAACATATCATTTAAGTTTTACTAGATTTTCACCCGCATAACCGTGCAGGTATATATTTTCACATTTATATATATAGATATTTGTTTTACATAATTATTATATATTTTTAATATTATTCACATATTTAAATGTTTCTATAATTATGCCAAATATAATAATTTTATAGTTTTCATGCTGTAAATTAAAATCATCACATATATATGTTACTTATTATATATTTGTCTTATTGAATGTGCGTTTGATTACTAAACTAAATTTTTTAATGCACGAAACAACATATATGAAAACAATTTTGTATTTAATTTATTATAATCATGATCCGTAATTCAAATCGCTAGATTTTTTTAGTAATTTTTTAATGTTTATTAATTTTATATAATAAATTACTGTATATTAAAAAGTTTAAGATAAGTTAAAATTTTATACATGTATTATATAGTTTACTAATATTAACCCGTTCTACCAACATATTATATTTTAGCATAAATATTTTATATTTATGAAAATAAAATATGTTAACTTATCAATTTAAAATAATTTTATCATATTTTATTCAATATTATTTTAAAATGATAGATATTATTATAAAACTGATAAAATATGATATAATTTTATTCTTTTAGTAACATTTCATTACTAATTATAAAATTAGTTGAAAATATTTATATTCAATTTATGACAATTAAGATCTTATTATAATCTTTTTCAAGAGATTTGTTAGAATTTTAATTTTTTTTTTTTAAATTAAAAGATATAAAAGATATTATGATTAAAGTAGTTAAAAATATTATGTATATTAGCATTAGTGATATACATTTAATATAAAATTTAAATGATGGTCCAAATAAAAATATCACTCATAAAAAAATCATGATTTTTCTTTTATTAGAAAATAAATTTGAAAAAATTAAAATAAAAATAAATATTTATTTCTAACAAAATCTTTAAAAATTATTAGTAAATGTATTTGTGAAATTCATTAATTTCATTATATTTAAATTTTCATTTATAAACCAAAACTATATTTAATTTTAATTTCTAATTATATTTTATGATAATTTAAATTAAAACTAACTAATTTGTGAAAGTAAATTTAAAAAGATTCTAAGAAGATTTTAAAAAGATTTTGTTAGAACATTTTAAATATATTCATTTGTATTTCAAATAAAATGATAAAGATATTAAAAGATATAATAATGAACTTATGTAAAATATGATATTTTTTAGTAATGGTCCAAACAAAAAAAATCACACATGAAAAGAAGTCATGACTTCTGTTTTAATATATAAAATATGTGAACATTTGCCATCAAGAATGATGTTTGTTACTAGAAGATTTTTTAAATCAATTATTAAAGACTTAAAAATGCTCAAGCATAATTGCGCAAGTCTTCACCAACTCTTCTACTACTTTGTTCTTTTTTTCCTATACTAAATTGTTTTTCTATCAAACGCTTGTCGAAGAATCTTTTTCTTTAGGTTCAACTTTCATTAACCAAATTGTGAATACAAAGATTTTAACCTCATTGAGATTTAAATTCCACGTACAACGCCGAGATATAGTATCACCGAGGAATACTTAGAAAGATAATACGCTACCCAATCGAGACGATGTTGTATTTTTCACCACAACGAGACGAATTCACCTCACGATCTAATATGAACCGACTCTTGAACCACCTAAATTCTACCACTAAAACAAGATTACAAAACAATTCCTATGCCAATGAGATATCCTAATTAAGAGGAATGTGAAGAGCCCGAGCCGTAGGAACCAAAAGAATTGAATGTAGTGCCTGACCATCCGCATTAACACCGTAATGGTGCATACTCCCAACTAGAGGATCCTGAATGACAAGGAATAAACACACTTTGGAACCTTGTCGGGGCTAACGTCTCAGCAACAACCAAAACAGCGACCGAACAAGCCCAAAAGTTGGGCCGAGACTTCTAAACACCCACAATCCAGCACCTCCCATAAGAAGAAGAAGAAGAAGAAGCAAATCTGTCGGGTTTGACACTTCAACGGCACCGCAAATGGTTTACTTCAAAACATGTAGTCACCAAGTCCCGATCTTTCCCGATGACCAGTCGAAGAAAAGTACGGTCTTGACACGCCCTGTATCCGAGAACCGAAAGCCAGCTTCTGTTTTGAACGCCTTCACGCTGGTAACATAACTGCGCTTGTCCAAACTGAATCTCCTTCCATCCTACGATTGGTGTGGCCATAGATGACCTAACACAATTGTGGGTGTCTCAAGAAACACATGAAATCGGAGCTAAAAAAAAAGTTGAGGTGCTAAGTTTGAGTCTTAGCAGTTTCGGGAAAGGGATTAAACAACTGGTATGAAATTAATTATGTACTTACGGCCAAAACTTCTTGATTTAAAAAAAAAAATATATATATATATATATATATATAACAAGAAGAGATCTAAGAACATCAGCAATGATGTGCTCTCACACATGCTCTCAAAAAATAATATCTACCACTAGAATGATGACACATTTAGAACATATGTTTAGAGCATGTTCTTGGGAGAGAAAACTTCTTAATTCTCTCTCTTAATTATATTTATTTTTATTAAGAGAGCATGTGTGAGAGCACGCCGTTGCTGATGCTCTAAGAGCTTGATTAATGGAGGGTTTTTAAGATAGGGTTCTTAGTAGAATATAAGAACCGTCTCTTAACTTTTAACTATAAGAGCTCAGAACTGGCTCTTAGACCATCTCCAATGGTTAAACTCCATCAGGGTTCTAATGTTTAATTTAATTGTAAATTTTGTAATTTGTGAAGTTTAGAATCTCTTGTAATTTATCATGTCCAATGGTAAAACTCTTTTAAAGTTTTTAAGAAAGAAAGAAACAACAAAGAGAGAAAAAAGATAAGGAAAAAAGAGAAAGACACAAACACAAAAGGAGACAATAAGAAAAATACACTTTAGAGGTTCTTACCAATTCTAAAAACTCTATTTTAAGAATCTGGTTCTTAGCTTTTGTTTTTTTTTTTTTGGACATTTTTTTAAAGAACTTCTCCTTAAAAACTTTTATTGGAGGTGCTCTTAAATATCTTATTTAAGAATCGGTTTCTTATATTTCGCTATGAACTTTACCCCTTTACTTAGAAAATGATTAATCCTGGTCTCTTACCCCCGAAACTAAGCAGCTGCAAAATAAAATCCTCCAAATGCATGGCTCTCTTACTCTTTTTTTTTTGTCAGCGACTCTCTTATTCTTCAATGCCCATTCACAGCTTTTAAATTTAGCGGCAACGTAAGAAAGAACATGCGAGTATTCTCTTTATAATTTTACCTGGATTGAAAATGTGTATTTTGAGACATATTGATTATACTAGTTTTAAGCACTACATATTTGTTCTTGTACGTCATGTTTTCTAAATGTTTTGTCCAGTTGTTTCTCGTTCGACAAAAATGATAGTATATCATTGGTTCATCTGATTTTTTTTCATGTACTCATTTACATCCCTAATCCCATATTGACCACCCTAAAAACAAGCTTGGCTCGATCCAAAGGCATCAGCTATAAAAACTAAATTAACGGTGCATATATAGAAATTGATTAAGGTTGTTTGGGGGGAGAACAAGAAATACTTTTTCGTGTCAAAAAAAAAGAATAAAGATATATAGCCATAGAAATCAGTAGTCATAAATTTATTACACGAGACAGGTACAGACATGCAAATCCAAACTTACATCACACAAATTATGTTTATTTTGTTGAATCTCCTTCAAACATTAATTTATATATAGTAGCATACTAGCATACTATTCTTGGCATATGGTGATCATGCATGAGGAGCTACATTTATTTATATAAGTAGCATACTATTCTTGGCATAAGGTATCATGCATGATGCATGCAAGTAAAAGCTTCATATTTTTCAAAAGAAGGATTGTGCGTATTTGTGAAGTTTCCTCTCTAATTCATCAAACTTCACACCCACAACTCTGTCTACTTCTTGGCCTCTCTTCATGAATACAATCGCAGGCAAAGTATGAAGGTTGTACTCCATCCACACACTCTGCATTCAAGTAATTGTTATTTTACAACTCAAAGGCAACGTAAACTTTTGTTGACATATTTTCAATGATATTGTTCTTTAGACTTTGAGAAAGACGAGGAGGAAAGCAAACGGATTAATTAAGTATTACCATTAACACATCGACATCAATCTTCACGAACTCAACATCTGTGTACTTAGCCGCCAACTCTTCAACCTTCGGCTCAAGGGATTTACAAGGTCCACACCATTTGGCCGTGAACTCGATCACAAACTATATATATAAATACCAGAACTGGATATGCATTATTATATACTCAAATTAAGCCTAGTAAAAAGATCAGTTTCACTGGCTCAGCAGGTAGAGTGTCTCCAACTTATCAAGGAAAACCCCAGTTCAAACCTCCACCATTGCAGCACAAGAAATCTCAATAAAAAGTAGAAATAATCTATACGTTAGAACTTAGAAAGCGCATGAAATGATATATTACCAGCTTGTTGGTGTGCTTGAGACTGTTGAGCCGAGATTTCCACTGATTCTTGTTCTTGATTTCCACAATAAGGGGGATATTGACTTTGTAAGGAGAAATATGGGACTCGAAGCGAGGTGTCCATGGCCTCCTGGAAGGGAGGTCGGCCGTCACTGAATACCTCTGGTCTGGCGAAGAAACATTAGCACCCATTGTCTCGCTTTATCTCTATGTAGAAAGGAGCAAATAGTTTTGAGAAGAGTTGCTCTTTCACTTGGAGCATAAGGTGAGAGGAAGAGTTGGCTTTTATAACCTGAGATATTCTTATTGTGGACGACCTAGTGGCCTTAAACGGTCACCAATTTGTACACATTATACCTGTTGGCTGTAAGAGTACATGTCGTCGCACAAAACTATTCCAACAAAAGTATTTTTGGGAACCAACTTTAATAAATGATTAAGTCTCATTTTAAGATCAAGTTGTCTTAGTTGAGTTCTTGAAGACTCTAAATTTGTAATTGAAATTTTAAAGATGCTTACCAACTTTTTCTTTTAATAAACGGAGAATCTCAAACCAAAGTCTATACTAATTTCCATGATTTAATAAAACATCATTTTGTCTTTTAAATGTGTCTAGAAACTTTTATCTTCCAAGCCATAAGTAAAATGTAACCAATGATTCAATGAATTGCCAACAAAAAAAATCACAACGAATTGGTTGAAGCTTACCAGTTGCTAATTCATTTATTTTGTTGTTAACTCTATATTGATCGCATGTATTAACTATTAAATGTATCCTAGAATTAAAAAGTATACTATGCAAGCAGACAATAAATTCACGTGATATATATTTATTTAAAAGGCAAGTTTTAATTGTGATTAAGAAAAAATGCTGTCAAAAAAGTTGTGATGAAACAACATACACTAAAGATTCCACAAGTCCTTTTTCTTTCTCCCCAAGTGCTGCTAGTGCATAAAGTTTTATCTTTCTCTCCAAGTGCGACTTCTGTTTTTTTATACTCATAAATGGAGAAAAAGGGAGGCAGCAGTTGTTTTTGACCTTTTTACGGCCATGAATTTGTTTGAAAGGAAGGATTCCAAATCTCCATAATATATGATTCCCTACTTAGCCTATGATTTTAATTAGGTTATTTTTGGTTTTTGTTGGTGGATGAAAAACTTATTTTTTAATAATAATTTCTTGGTAGAAAGATAAAGTTTAAAGCAAACAGGAATATTAATTTAGTAATCATGAATCTATGATAAAACGGAAATATGTGTAGATGAAATGAATGATGGAATACATGTCGCAAAAAGGCAGACACAATATATGCATGATAGATTGTTTGCTTAATTCATATATGTTTTGGATCTGATATTCAATTTAATAGTAATAATATACTAATAGGTTCTTACGTAATTCAAATATGGTTTGTATTTAATAGTTAATTATTACTACTATAAACTAATTAACGATAATATATGCGAAACAATAAATCTTAGTTTTCGTTAGGCAGTACTTTGACAAAATATACAAATTAAAAAGTTGACAATAATTTGGTAGGAAAAAATATACAACCTTAATTTTTATCTGTTAGGATTTAAAATCATATGCACAATTTCGAAGAATAACTTTTAAAAGAAAATTATGTAAAATTGGTTTCTATTTTTATCTTCCAAATAGCAGTGCCAAATTCATCCCTTCTATTTTCAGATTATTTATGATGTATATTACTTAATTATACTCTCTCTCTTTTCAAAAAGTATATGTTGTAGAATTTTTACACATATTAAAAAGACATATGATATTTAATTACCAATACATTATTTTTTGTAATTAACCATTTTCGTAACTTTTAACCAATATATTTTGATAACTATAATTATATTTTTAAATTTACAATTTACTTTTAATTAATACATTAAAATGTAAAATATATCCTTTTAAAAGAGTTTTTTTTTTTTGAAAATATGGATATTTTCGAACGAAAAGAGTATTTAACAAGTAAATTATACAGATCAGTGGAACCTTGCCAGTTGCGGACAATCTTACGGATCGTGGTATGAAAATTGATACTCGATGTCAAATATGTAGTTTGGAAGATGAATCCTTAAATCATGTCCTATTTTCTTGTACCGTTGGGAGACAAACTTGGATAAATAGTTGTTTTCTTCATCCACCTAATGGCTTTGATTCTTCCTCAGTCTATTCCAACATTTTCTATGTTTTAAAGACAAGGAACAAACTCCTCATTCCTGAATACATTAAAAGAAGTGGCCCTTAGATCATATGGTTTATTTGGGAGAACCAAAAAAAATTTCTCTTTGAAGGAAAGATTTCCTTAGAATCCTCGTTTACTAAGACTATTTTTGAAGAAGTGGATCATTGGTTCTTCATCAAGAATGCTGATCTTCAAGCAAAAGCCATTGACCTTTCAAGAGAACAAAAAATTATCTTTGGTTGGAAACCTCTTCCAAAATCTTGGCTAAAATGTGATATAGCCAGGCCCATCTTTGGGCAAGTGTAAGTGGTGCTTATGCACAGGGTCCAAAGATATAGCTTCTGCTTGGGACAAAAATAATTTTCAGAGTGGAGCCTTTTGGATTCTCAGAAATAGTGATGAAAAAATTGTTATGAATGGTATGAGATCTTTTGTTGGAATCAATAGCAGGATTGAAGTATCTTTTGAAAGTTGGAGTTGGACTTTAGAGAGCATGAAGAATCTCCATTTTAATGCTATCATATTTGCTAGTGATGACCATGATCTTATTGGTGCAGTCTCCAAACCATCAGCTTGGCCTTCCCTTAAATTCTACTCCTCCCATTTGTTAGCTTGGCTGCAAGATATTGTTGACTCTGGAAAGTTCAATTTCATTCTCATCAACATATCATTGGTGCAAAGCTTATAGCTAGAAGTGTGATTTTATAGCTAGAAGTGTGATTAAGGAGGAACTTTTTCAATCTTATATTGCTGTTGGTTTTCCATCTTAGCTTAGTCACATTTTTGTTTAAGCTTTGATTGATGCTGTTCCTCGGTTTCTATTGAAACTAGCCTTGTAATCACCTTATATTTATTCGGTAATAGTGTTTAAAAAAAAGAAGTAAATTATACATGTGATATACATTCCCGTGTTCCATCCTTTATATCCATATATGCTTTCCTCTGTTTTTTAGTTTTTTCCTTCTCTAAATATCACTATGTGATTTCATTTGGTGTTAATTTTATTTCATGCGAGTGTCATGTTATCCATGTTTTTTAAAACTGATCATGTGTATAACTAAATTCATTTATATAATATGTTACTATTATGATTTATCTAATTCTATTTTTTTTTTCGTAATTATGTATTATATAATTTTTAAGCATTCAAATTATTATTTTTTTCTTTTTACACATTTATAATTTATTTAACAAAAATCAATGAAAATCCCAAATCAATATTTTTTTTCAAATCAATATTCAATTTGATTTTCAAAACAATTAAAATTATTTTATCCATTCATTTTTCACCAAGTCTTTGACAATATAAATATAAAAAAAGATCAAAAAGTAAGAAAAAGTAGATCTGAGGTGAGGAAAATGGGTCCGAGGAAAATCTCTCATAAAAAATATTTGAAAAAAATGATGAGAGACTACTTTACAATGTGTCATTCTATTAATGGCTTAACTTTATAATTATTTCAAAATTAACTATATATCAAATTATATTAATATTAAATGATAAGAAACTCTTATTAAGAGCACCCACAACCATAAGTCCTTAACAGAAAATCCTTAACAACACTTTTTAGAATATTTTATTATTTTTTCTTTTTTTTTATCTGAATTAAAAAAAAAAAGATTGGTTAATCGCAGGCTCCCACGCAACAGTGGAGTCCGCGCACAGTAAAGAGATTATCAGAAATGAGGTCCGTAAATGAGGACTGGAAGAGTCAATTGTGGCACAATCCTTAATAAAATAGGGGACCCACTAAATATCTTAATATTATTTTGCTAAAGATTTTGGCATAAAATCCGCTGTTGCGGTTGGTCTAAGAAACATGTTGACGCTGGTGCTCTAGCAATCTAGTTCAATATCTGGTAAAAACAGAAGGTAAAATAGATTATATAATCTAGTTCTTGTATATTACATAATAGATACATTGTCATAATAGTAATTATAAAACAACATCGATCATCTTCTTTTTGTTCCCAGCGACATTATTAAATCACTTCAGCTGTTTTTTGGAACTCATCTCAACATCAGAGAAACTCTTGTTATCCTCGAAATCTCCCATCTGTAAACCGACCTTGTACCGGTATCCACGAGCACAATACCAAAAGTAAACCAGATTAAACACACCCAAAACCGCGATCAGATAGTAGAAATAATCCAATTTTCCCGCGTTGAGATTTTTGTTCAGCCAATCAGGACGGTCATGACCACCGGAGAATCTATGAACCGTCGTCACTATCAAACTGCTAAGGTAATTCGAACCGGCGAAGGACAAAGAGAAGAGGGAGTTAGCAATGCTTCTCATGTGCTCCGGAAACTGACTGTTGAAGAACTCAATCTGTCCGATGATGTTAAACGCTTCGCATAGTCCCATCAGGATTAGCTGAGGAGAGAGCCAAAACACTGACATCGGGGTCATACCTGTCGGATCTCCGGCGTTGATGGAGCGTATGCGTCTCTTGCGCTCCACGAGCCCAGCAACGATCATGGAAAGGATAGCGAAAACGATGCCTGTCCCGATACGTTGGAGGAGTGTGATACCTGATTTATGGCCGGTGATGCGGCGGAGAAACGGGACTAAAACACGGTCGTATAAGGGAAGAAAGACGCCGATGGTGAGGAGAGAGATGACGGAGAGAGAACCGGCCGGAATCTCGAAGTTAGGACCCATATGTCGGTCCATTTTCAAAGCTTGAGAGACCGTGAACGTTCCTTGCTGTGACATTGCCGCGAGTGATATTATTCCGGCCGACCAAACAGGAACTATTCGGATCAAACACTTTACTTCCTCCACTTCTTGAATGCTGCATAGCCGCCACTTGTTGGCCGGAACTCCCTCGGGTGTTAGGTCGCCTTCTATTATCACCGCCGCTTTGTCTAGAAACCTGATTTTATGCAATTTCAGTTAGATAATAGTTTATGTGCTTTTTTAAAAACCAAAATTGTATTAAAACAGTACATATTGTTCTGAAAATAACACACTCGATTTTCATTTTTGTAAAAATAACAAATAATTTATATAGAACATATATTCAGTAAAAGAAACCATGCAGTAATTTATAAGTCAAAACCTAAATGAATAGAAAAAGTACCTGAATTGGTTACTATGGTGTAACTTGGATAACACGCTTTCTTTGACAGGAGGGTCATAGTAGGTCACAGTGCCGTCGTCTTCCTCAGGGAGTTTCATCTTTCGCTTCTTACGAGCTGCCACAACAACTTGAGCTATACCAGAGAATATACTTCCCTCAGGTTTAACGTATACGTAAAGCTTCATTCCGGCGAAAAACATAACAACCGCACATGCCATGAGTCCAGTGGGTACACTAAAGCCGATGACCCAGCTGACTTGGTCTTGGATATACACGACCACGGTCTGTGTAATAAGCAGAACTATAGTGAAAGTCATGTAATACCAGTTGAAGAAACTTGCTACTCCTTTAATCCCTTCCTCGGTTCGTTGGTCAAACTGGTCAACACCAAAAGGGATGCTACATGGTCTTATTCCTCCACTCCCTATGGAGAGGAAACCGAGACCTAATAGCAAAATCCCGAACTGAAGCTTGTTCGGACCGCCGCAACTGACTGGATCTTTGCTGTTGCATGTTGCTGGGTGGAGTTGAGGAAGCGATGCTGTGAGTGTCAATGTCACTAGTCCCTGTAGATTTAAAATGATTGATTATACATTACTATCAACTCATTATTCGGATGTAAAAGAAAAACCAACTCATTATTCGTTTTCAGACCGATTAATCATTAGTTATGATTATGTATACCTTGAAAGTGAATCGAATCGTTATTATAGTTAATCTTGAAAAGGCAAACAATAACTAACGTGGCATAGATTGAAGTTATGCAATCAGATACAAACAAAAGCTCCATTTGTTCATAAAACATAAATGTATTAAAATAAAAATTTATCTTAAAAAGATGTATGTTTTTTATACAAATTTGATTAGTTAATAATGGTAAATTATAAACTTCAAAAAATGTACTTTGAAATAATATTGGTTTAGAATTATAAGAAATTAGTAAATACAGAAAATAATGCATTTATTATCAAAATTTAATATGTTTTCTTAATATGTGTTTTTAAACAAGTTTTCTTATTATGAGTAAAACACAAAATATGCATATTTTAGAAATAAAGTGAGTAATTAATATATAGTTAACACTAATATTAATTAGGTTTGACTTCATTATGATTAAAAATGTATACTACTTTAATTGAGTACATGGAAAGAAAAACAATATTGTGAGATAGATTGAAGCTATAATATCAAATACAAACAACAATTTATTTAAGTTAACGCTAGTCTTAATTAGGTTTGACTGTATATTATTATAAGGTGACGAGCTGATCATGATGTAGAACCTAAAGGCATCATTATTGGTGTCCCTTAAATTGAGTCTTTAAGCGTAGAGTCCCTTAACTTTTAACTAAAAAAACTAAGGAACGGTCTTTAAATAAGGGACTTGAGAAAAATCTCTTAGCGTTTTTAGTTAAAAGTTAAGGGAACCTACATTTAAGAGCCTCAACCTAAGGGACACCAATAATGATACCTGATATAATAATTTGTTGTAATAATCCAAATATAGTAATACGAGTTGTCAATGGTAGTAGTTTAGGTTCCTTAGGTTAGATTACTATGAAAAAGGCAAAAAACAAAAGACAAAATAAGGAGAAGTTGAACAAGTAGATGCGCTCATAATGCTATAATAATGAATGAAAGAGACATTAGTAAAGTAACTATTTCATACGCTACGTTACGTCACTGTGATAGACCAAATCTACACATCTTTCAGTTAGCTATATCATTTGGAGATTCAATTATTGGACACTGCCATTATCAAATCGACCACTTGTACATTTTCGTCCTTTTCGACGCACTTCTCTTTTTCACGATAAAACTCTGTTGTATTACGTAACTCGTTAATGGAATGTGTAACCAAATAATCACAGTTTTTTTTTTTATCAAAACAACAATCAACGTTGTTTCCGTTAGAGAATATATTGTTTTTTCTTATAAAAAAAACTATGGGTGATATATAAAGTAAGCCCAAGTTACCGACAATAATTTATGTACCAACGAATGCTTTTCTTCATTTGATTCACATATTATCGTCCTCGATAGCTTCGTGGTCCCTCTATAATTTCATGCGTTTTCGTACAATACAGAGGCAATAAATAGGAACAGAAGACTGTACACAGACCTATATTTTGAGTTTTCATATTATAATTTTTGCTGAATATATATTAAATAAAGCTTGTCCTAACGTAGTTACCTTATCGCTTCCACGTGCGCGACGAAATTATGTGCCAAGTATCATGTATCTTCACCACATAACATCATATACTAGTATAGCTCATACGTAAGTGTGTGTTTGTAGACACATTAGTTTGTGTGACAATAGAATTTTCTACCTAGTTAGTATGTTAAGAGTCAATAATATGGTATTGTTAGTTACAAAAATTATTGTTAATTTGTAGACACCTTAGTTTATGATTTCAAGTAAATTAAAGAATTAAAACTAAGACTCACGAGGAGGGTGGCGAATGAGGCAAAAGCAATGGTTTTGAAACGGCCGACGTAAGCGTCTGAGATAAACGCGCCGACGAGAGGAGTGAGATTGGTGAAACCTGACCAAATGTTGATGACATTTGAAGCGTCGACTTGTTCTAAGTGGAACACTCTGGTTAGATACACCATGAAGTTTGACAACAACCCAATCGTTCCCAGTCTCTCAAGCGTTTCATTTCCTGTTTTAATCCATTTTATTTTTAAATTGTCAGAAAATAAACTAACAAACGTGATTATTAAAAATAATTATGTAACAATTTTCTTTCCGTTTCGACTTTCGATTATAAAGTAGTTAAATGGACGAGTGTCAAACATGATGAACCGACGGTTACGAGAATATAGTACGATATTTTGCTAAAATATAGTATGATATAGTTCTTTCGGAGAAAAGCTTAATTTCTTTTGCCCAAGTTACAAAAAAAAACTTAAATTTTTAATAATAGTTCTTGATCTGTTGTGGTTAAAAAAAAAATAGTTCTTGATCTGCTGAAAATATTATACGCCCATTCTTTGCTTCTCCTTTTTGCTTTAACTAACAGCAAATATGATAAATATATAATTCTTATTTCTTCTTCTGCCTATTATATGAAAGGATTTAGGAAAAAACGTGATCTTGAAACGGCTAATAATATATGTCAAGGTTCTATAGTTATATATATATATATATATATTCACTTATTTCTAGAATTATATGTGCAGTTATGGAGAAAAGGAGAGAGAGGTCAAGGATTAGGTTAACTTCAAATAAATTACGATCATGTATACCAAACAAGTTATACCTAAAATGAACGTGACGGCTCTCCAGCCTCCAGGCTTTTTCTCAACCTTCTCACCATCCGAAAAAGAATCCGACGTACTTTTAGGATTGTACGAGTTGACAGCATGCATCTCAGGCGACGGTTTTGTAGCTCTGGAGAAACTAGGGGACGATCGTGGCAACGAAGTACCATCCTTTGTATCTTTCAAACCCATTTTCGGAGACTACACTCAGAATGTTCTCTCTTTTTTTTTTGCACACACTCAGAATGTTCTCACTTCGATTTTAAGGGTGGAATTGTGAGATGCGATTCTCACTCTTGCAATATATAAACAAATCAAGGTAATCACATTAAGTGATTGATAAAGGTTGAGAGCGGGCACATTACTTGTACACTTTCTCTCCGTTAGAAGCTTTTATGAGTGTAATGTGCAAGTGTGCGTACATATATATATATAAGGGTGTGGGCGAATTTGAATGACGTTCGCCACTAGTAGCCTTCACGTGAGAAGTTGGAAAAAGAAAGCTATTTTAGTGCTATGTTTTTTTTCTTACATAGTACGTAATATTGTTGTTCCACGTATTGTGACCTTCCATATTTCATACATTTGTTGCGGTACAATACATATATTTCGAAGATGATTATACCGTACAGTAATTTTGATGGATGTGGTCCCGTATGGATGATGACACTTTCACGCATTTTTATGTATGATATCAATCATATATGGCATGATATATGGATGTGAGTATGACATTTTTTACCTAAAATTAATATGATATATCATAGCTAATATACCACTAAGTGAATAATTTTCATTAATTTTCTTAAATAAATGTTTGTGTGTTTTCCGATTAATCAGTTAAAAATTGCTTAATTTTCTTAACGTTTTGATACATAAACTTTTTAAATTCAAAGACAGAAATGAAAAAATGATAGACAAGACATCAAAAAATTATGCGCACTTAAATCCACATGCGGATCAAAATTTTGTTTTACTAACAAAATAATTTAAATTACATAAATGACCGAAAATTTTACAATTACAAACTCATAAGAACCCATCCCAACACTACAAGTCACATGCTAAACGATCAGTTTTAGTATTTAAAGTCTGTGGTAATACAATGAAAATAACAATCATCCAGGAATACGTCTAGATGTGTGGAAAAAGCGAAGATCATGACAGTCAAAATTAATCGTATGATACTCAACTCAAAATGAGAAAGACTCCCTCGCAAACCCTATATTAATTAGCAGAACACAACCTCATCATCCTGAAAGTAAATCCCACCTAATGCAGTGAGTATATCGTTGTGTTTTATGAACCATCACTATGACCTTTGAGACCGAAAGACTCCACAACCAGTGGACTTGGAATATCTATCTCCTCCAAAAGATCAATCCTCCGCATATTTATTATGTTTGAGTGTTATGTTTTATGTATGCAAAAAAGAATATATATTAACTTACAGTAATTTTGCATAACCAGAAATAAAATCAGTATTAAAAAACATTTACATATATTGAAGTTATAACTAATCTATGATATTTTTTTGTATTAGAGCTAGCCAAAAATTAGACTAATCTTGTAGAACTCAAATTGGATACGAACATAAAATCAGTGAGTGGAGACAGAAACTGATAGATAAGTTCGAAAAGATGAGGTAGGCTTTTTTCGCCTTTTAGGCAAATGCAAGTGCCTAACACTGTCGCATGCACGAGCCACACGATTTCTAAACAAGCCCGTTTTGTCGTTTCTTCAATTCTTCTTTATTAAACTTTTGTTTTCGACCATTTTAGTGGGTCCATACCAGAATTCACCGTTCGATTGTTGTGGTTATGATATTCTACACCGTTTGGTCATCTCATCTTATACGCGTCTTTCACCATTCTCCATGGTCAAAGGAATTGAGCCGTGGCCGCATAAGTGTTTGGACCGCGTTTCTCAATAAGCCGAATGATCAAAAGACGTAGCTGTATGTTATCGGTCACAATCGAATAACAAAAAATGTATATGGAGGTCGATAGATAACTCCAATTCCTAGAAAGCACGCTTTTTCTATTTTGCAGTTGATATGATCATATATACCGACTCTATTTAGTTGGAGAGAGAGATATGATATGATATGATATTCTCTTGTAAAGTATACCATATTTAATAAACAGAGCATGTTAAATGCGGGAATACAATTCTAAACCTGTTGGAAGAAACATTATTGTTAAACACTTCTATATGGATATAACTGCCGTATGTTGTAGGAATATATTTGCACCTACAAAATATATAATCTGTCATATATATTAGTGATACTGCAAAGCTAAATTCAAAAAAATATTCTCATTATTGGATTGATACTATATGTGGTTTTGTTTATATTATGCTAAGTTAAGAGACGGGTTTCGGTAGAAATGAATCTGGTTTCATTAAAACAAAATGAATCTGGCAACAAAAATTAAACCGAAGCTGGAAATATTGATGTAATAGTCGAAATTGATTTACTTTTTCATTTGTTAAGCTTCTATAGTTTCGTTGAAAAGGCTTGTGTAATCGTGATAAAATTGATTTGTTAGTCGACAATGATTGAGATAAAGGTTTACTTTCTAAAAATCTCATCAACTAGCATGTGTGTCTTTGATTTCATTCTTCCACTATTTTAGTTATTGATTGATAAAAATTTCAAGAGTTTGAAATTCTGAGATTCTACTGTTATTGGTTAACTGTGAAAGTTTTTGTTCTAATTGATAAAGTTGTCAAGACTGATCTTCCGAAGAGTGCGATTAGAGGTAGCTAGTGCTTGCGGCTATATCTCCTTTTGGATAATTCAGTGGTAAAATGATAACAAATAACACTAAGCACATATACATTTAAGGGTTATCATAAATCTGTGTTTCATTTTTTTCTGCGTGGGATGTATGTCTTCAAGTTTGTGATGAACTCATTAGGCCTAAGCCACGTTACGATATGAAATATATTAGGTTAGAACAAAAGTTATGAAAAAAAGCTGAGAGTTGAAGATTCTACGAAGGGGAAATATTCTGTAACTTTCGGAAGGCAGGGCTGTAATAAGCTATAAGAGCAATCAATAAAGCACCTTCCTTGACTTGTATTCTGTTTCAAGTGTGTACAAGACAATGATAAGGATTGGTCGACCACCGTATTTGCATTCCCATTTACACTCTTATTATTTTCAAATTCTACATTTAATACACTGATCACATCATATTAATTTTAGTATGGCATTTTCTTCTGTTTTGAACAGTTATTCTTTATAGCAATTTAAGCGCCTTAGAATGTTATAAACTTTAATGGCTATCATTTGATTTTGTTATCGTCGTGGAATTGTGGGTCTTCTCGTGCTGATATTAATCAAACGAGCTGGCAAGAGACATGTGACTTTTGAGAAAAGTATTTTTTTTTTCCTTCTCTTTTAACTAACCGATATGTTGTAAAGTTTTTTCATAATATTATTAGTCATACTTTCCAGTTTTCACTCTGAAGTTATTTCTTAATCTTAGGATTTATGTAGTATTTAATTGATGAACAAAACCAGAGCTACAAACACGTGAACTGCAAAAGAAGATAAACAACACGAAGGACATGGTTGATCTTCATCTAACTGCCCACCGAGTTTTGAATATTCCACCATCTTTTGTTTCTGCCGAATCTCCAATTATTGATAAAGTAAGAGCATGATTAATAGAGGTTTTTAGGGTGGAATTCTAATCATGCTCCGTTTTTAGTTAGAATGAATCCTGGATTGCTAGTATAATAAAATAAGCACAACTTTAAGAAAATGAATTTGCGAGCATTGGTGAAATATAATAAAAATTTGAAGTTGATAAAAACTGAAACAAAAAAAAACTCAATATGCAATGAAATCTTACGACATGTTAAAAGTTGACATCCGAAATCTGAAAATGTGTGTTTTAAAGAAAACTCGTTTCTATCTTATTCAGAAATTACCTCAGAATAACTAGGAAGTCTTCCAAAATTTTAGAAATCCTAAGAAACAAATTGTGGTATTATATTTTTTTGGAGAACCAAGTTTTTAAAAATATTTTAGGATATTCCTAAATTTGAAACATGTAAGATTATTAAATTGTTTAAAAATGTGTTAGTAAAATATTATGAGAGCATTTTTATTAAGGGTGTCCCATCGAATTTTTTAAAATATAATAAAAATAAGTTATTATAAACCTATTGGATTGGAAAATCTCAAAATATTTAAGATATTTTAGTGTGGAGTTCTCATCATTTTAAAATACTCATAATTAATATTATTATTTTATATATTTACACCTACATATGTATTGAAAATCCATGTCAGTAACTCTTATTGAAAGTGCTCTGACTCACAAATCACAAGCTGTGGTATTTGTTTAGAATTGAAAAAAAACAAGCTCTGTTTTTTTTTATTAAAAAAACGGGTTAATCCATAATTTAGGATATTCATGAAACATGTCAGATTCTGACATTTTTTAAAAACACGCGTTAGTAAAATGCCATGAGTCACAATTCAGAATCCAAATGAGCGCCAGTATAATCAAAATTATTACATGTTTCTATAACGATATCTTTGGGCACAGCACAAGAAGAAAATGAGATTAAGAGTGCTTAAAGCAGCAATAAAGTAATAAAAATAATCTAACTTGCCTGTATCAATATCATCCGTGAGCCAACTCTGTCTTCCTCCACGGGCAGTCACACTGTGAACAGTGCTCACCGTCGCACTGCTTAGGTAACTAGCAAAAGACATACCTAAGTAAAGCAACGAGTTCCCAATGCTTCTCATATTGCCTGGAACTTGTTTGTTGAAGAACTCGGTAAGACCAACAATGGTGAAGACTTCATAAAATCCCATTAGTACTTGTTGCGGGGCTAGCCAGAAAACCGACCTGCTTACCCCTGCACGGGATAAATCTCTTCTCTCTCGTTCCAAAATACCCGATATAATCATCGTCAATATGGAGAAAAAGTTCCCAATCCCAACTTTTTGGAGTAAAGAAATGCCTCCTTCTTGTTTTGTAATGTATTCAATGTGTCGGACAAGAACGGTTTCATAGAAGGGAAGCCATATGCCTATGGTTAAGAGGGATATTACGGTTATAGAAGCAGGAGGGATTAGGTAAGAAGAACCGAGAAATCGAAGGTCCATTTTAAGTGCTTGTGAGACCGTGAAGGTGTGTTGTTGGTTCATAGCCAAGAATCCTATAATACTCGAGGCAAATATTGGAATTATGCTTATTATAGACTTTATGTCTTCTATCTGTCTCATGGTGCAAATTTTCCACTCCTCATTTCTAGCTTCATCGTTGTTCATCACTATCACAGCTTTGTTCAAGAATCTGTAACCAAAGAAAAAAAAAATGTTCGGTAACAACATTTATTTACATATGTAAAATAGATGCTTGTGCCAAAGTTTATATTGAAAATTTAAAACAACATTTACTTTAAATCTACAAGGAAAAAATGTTAATAGAACAATGAATTTTACCTGAATTGATCAGTGAGCACCAGTTTATTTGATTGCGAACTTGTCTCTAGTAACGGTCGATAATGTTCAATCTCAGATGGAGGCTGTGCATTACGTTTCTTATAAGCATCCACGAGAACCTTGAAGATCCCAGAGATCACACTTCCTTCGGGTCTAATAAATACATAAAACCGAACTCCCACAAAAAGCAGAACAAGTGCAAACAAATTGAGAGCGGTCGGGATAGCGAATCCAAGGGCCCAGCTAATGTTGTTCTGTAAGTACAACACTAGAGTCATTGATATTAACTGGACTATTGTATGAGTTGTATAGTACCAGCTGAAGAAACTTCTACTTCCTTCCCTTCCTTCTTCAGTCGAATCGTCAAACTGGTCGAGACTAAAAGGAATACTGCACGAGCGGATTCCTCCTGTTCCGACTGATAACAAGAACAGTCCTGAGAGTAAAACGTATAATTGTTGATCGCTATAGCGAACACACGTTCCGGTGATTTGGTCGGTAGTGCAAGGTGGTGGTCGTAGACTAGGGATCAGAGAAGTTAAAGTCAAAACCAACATGCCCTGTTGAAAGTTTAAGACTCTTGTCGGTTTCCAAAATCATGAAGACCAAGTGTGGACCCAAAGGTTACAATTTATTCATGTTTTAGGATACTGCTCAATTGTCGAACAAAAAAAAAGAAGATATTGCTCAATTTGAAACATGTTAGTTTCCATTTGCCGTTACATTTGTTTTTTTTAATTGATAATATATTAAGAATAAATTTATCAAGTGTGAACGCAAATTCTACATGCAAACAGAAAGCCTCTCTTGCCTACGTTTGGCATTTGCTACTTTTGTAAACCAGTGAATCAGGATGGTCTATTGGTGTGTGATCGACAAGAACAATGTAATCGCAAATGAACATGCAAGGATATAATCGATTACAGATCTCATCAATCGAATATAAAGAAAATAAGAAAATGTTTTACCAGCAACTCGGAGATGGAACCAAAAACAATGGTTACAAATTTTCCGGTGCATGAGTCGGAGATGAAAGCTCCAATGATTGGAGCGAAATTGGTGAGAGCAGACCAAGTATTGATTAAAGCAGCAGCTTGGACTTGATCCATATGATATTCTCGTACCATATACACCATGAAATTCGACGTCAATCCAAATGAAGCAAGCCTCTCCAATGTCTCATTGGCTGCACCATCAAAATAGATTTGATCTATGATTTACCAAAAGCCAGAAAATCAAAAACACAAATGACAGTGATTATAGTTAATTACCTAATATGTAAGGCATAGCTTTCCAACCGAGAGGCTTCCTTCGTCTCATCGTTGAATCCGAGGAAACTGTCCCTTCTTCATCCATTTTTTTTTGTGTTTTCTTCTAGGTAAATAGTCTCTTGGATTTTAGTTTGAAGCAAATGAAGTCTTTTTTTTCTTTTGACAAACAGATGAAGTGTTATATGGAACAACAGAAAATAAATGTACATAATCTCAACATTTAATAGCAGAAGATTTCCTCTGTATATGACAACTGGTGAGAGATAAAAAGGCTTGCATAAATTTTTTTCCAAAACCACGTAACCGTTTAAAATTAAGATTTTTATACGTGTCAATCAAATATAACATGGTCAGTAAAATTAATCAGGCTATGTGTGACATAAGATAAAAAATATAAATATTTTGAAAATATATTTAGAAAAAGAAAGAAGAAATATTTTCAAAATATTTAAATGATAAATATTATGCTATTCATCTATACAATAGGCCTGGGCATTCGGGTCGTCGGGTCGGATTCGGGTCGGGTCCTTTCGGGTCCGGGTCTTTCGGGTCTAAGAGTTTAGGACCCGATAGGGTAATTTCAAATTTTCGGTTCCGGGTCGGTTCGGGTCGTGCCGGGTCCGGGTCGGGTCGGGTCTTAGATAGTTAGACCCATTCGGGTAATTAGAATTTATCGGTTCGGATTCGGTTCGGTTTCGGGTCGGGTTCGGTTCGGGTTCGATCTAAAAAAGACCTAAAAATACAAAAAAATATCTGAAAATATTTATATATATCCGAAAATATTCAAAATTTTATTCAAAATTTGTGTTTTTATTATATTAAAATGTGTATATATACTAAACTATGCGAAATACAACAACAATTTGTTGTCTCCTAGTGGTTGACCCCCATATTCTCTAGACAAATAACCCGTCTTCGAATACCCCTTAATGCATTTTATTTAATTTACATTATTAATTCGGGTACCCATCGGGTTTCGGGTTCGGGTCGGGTCGGGTCCAAGACCCGCGGGTGCTCTACAACAAGACCCGATAGGGTAATTTGATCGGGTCGGTTCCTACCCGAACCGGGTTTTTTCGGATCGGTTTCGGGTCGGGTCTTCGGGTCCGGGTAAAATGCCCAGGCCTACTATACAATATGATTGATGTGCGAGACAAGCTATGTTGAAAATATTTGCCTTCATTGCTGGATCAGCCCCTGTACGTGACACGATACGAAAAGTAAAACCGGGCTTTTGATGGGCAGAAATCGACCTTGGAATACAACAAGAGTCATTAGTCATTAATCATTATTATGCATGGTTTTTGCTTGGGCTGAGTTATCAGTACATCGATATTAGACCGTAACTTCTTGATTAGGCTGCCGTGAACTAGCCCATAGTAGTTGGACATGGGCCCTAAGGCAACTCAACTTTTCTACGGACTACGACGACTAAAATGCATTATAAAATCTTACGTGGCAGCAATCATCGAAAAATGGCATATCCCAGCCTAAATTTTACTCGTCCTGCTTTTTTCTTCTTAAACTTTATAATAATACATGTTTTATACTGGACTAAACAAAAATTCAAAAATACCATATAAACTTTATGTGTCGTACATTTTTATTATTCTCGAACTTTATAATTGTGCATATTCCATATTGAACTAATCAAAAATTCAAAAATACTATGAACTCTCAAAATCATACTTATATATATAACCGTCAAAAGTGTTAATCATTCGATAATTTATCAAAGCGACATAATTTTGGATGAATTCTGTAAAATTAAAAATTTAAGAATACTATATAAACTTTCACAATCGTGATTATATATATATTGACCGTCAAAAATATTAATCATTCGTTAATTTATCAAAACGATGAATTCTAAAATTAAAAATTTAATTTTTGGAAAGTTTGAACTCTCACACTCGTGGACAAGTAAGAAAAGATTAACTGCTAGACCAAGACCAAAATAATTTTCTTGTATATATTGTGTGAACATTAACTTTATATAAGTTTTAGTTTGATCAAATAAATGTTATCAAATTTTTATTGTTTCAGTTTTATCAAATAAATCTATAATTATTATGTTTTAAATTTAACTTTTAAAATCATTATTTTATAAACTTAAATTTATTATTATTAATATTGATATTTACTTTACACTTGTTTACATGTGTGAAAATTCGAATGTCCCAAAAATATTAATTTTTAATTTTAAAAAATGTATCTAAATGACACCGTTTTGATAAATTAATGGATGATTAACATCTTTGACGGTCAATATATGTAAGAAAATTTTTTGAGAATCATGTAGTATTTTTAAATTTCTAATTTTACAGAATTTATCTAAAATGATTTTGTTTTGATAAATTAACTGATGACTAATACTTTAACATACATATATATATAAGCACAATTTTGAGAATTCATGTAGTATTTTTGAAATTTTTTTTAGTTCAGTACGAAATATGCATTATTATAAAGTTCATGAATGAAAAGATACAATGTATAAAATTCATGTAGTATTTTAAATTTTATTTAATTCAGGATGAAATACACACTAATATAAAGTTCAAAACTGAAAAGATATGACACATAGTTAAAATAGATTTTTTTCCGCAATCTTCTTTTCGGCGGCAATCTTCGAAATGATAATAACACTTCAATATATACTTATTGGGTGCAAATGTTAAGTACACTTTCAAAAGATACAAAAAAAACTTAAATTTCTGAGTGCAAATGCTAAGAACACTATTAATAGATATCAAAATACATTACCCAAAAAGATAGCTTTTATTGCGGTCGACTCATGCTGCATTTTAATATGTTTTTGAATACGCAATGTTTAGTCAGTGTTCTTTTTTTTTCAAATTAGAAAATTCATATTTACTTGTAGTTTTTCAAACAGTTTTTAGTTTTTGTAAAAACCATTTTTATACCAATCAAGATTTTGAGAAAATAGATTCCCTAAAACATAGAAAAAATCAGATTTTGTAGTTAATTACCTGTTTTCAAGCAAAAACCAAAAGACACATTTTTTGGTTTTTAACAATGTACGTGGGTTTTGTATTTTTTTGTCATTAGTGGTTTTTTATTTTTTATTTTTTATTTATTATTAAGGTATTTGTACATTTATGTATTAATATAATAAAATTAATAATAAAATATTAGTGATAAAATAGTAAGTAATTCCAGATCACTAAAGCTAAATACTTTTTTACATCTAAAACCTAATATGAAAATATAAAAAATTAAAATAAAATATTTATTTTTAGTTTCAAAAATAAACCAATCTGCATATTTTTATTGATAATATACAGATCCTTAATTTTTTATTTATTGATTTCGTATTGTCACATGTATTAAAACTAATTTACTTATAAATCATATTTTGAAAATGATTAGATGAATAATAAATCAAACTCGGAAGAACAAAATATTTACGGAATAATCAAATAACTAATATCTAAAAATCAAAATCAATATTCCCATCAAAAGACTAATATCCAAAACAAAATATTGCCAATGTATTATACATTTATTACACTGTAATTTTTATTTAATAATCTAGCCAATACTTTGTATGTTTTAATTTTCGAACTACATAAATTTTATGCATTTTATCATATTATTTTAAAATATAAATATTTTGATTATGTTAATATAAAATCAATTATTCATTGTCTATAATTAAATACACTTTAAAAGTCAAGATATTTATATTTATTTTGTTATTTTAAAAGCAAAAAAGCAAAAACTAAAAACTAAAATCTAAAATCACGATTCATGTTTTCCAAAAAACTAAAATTTACTGCAAAATCAAAAAACAAAAATTCAAAATCTAAAATCTAAAAACCAAAAACTAAAAACCAAAATCCAAAATCTAGAAACTAACTTAACAATCACCACCTTAATCATCACCTGTAATATAGTGCTTGGTAATAATTTCCTTTTTGTTTAAAAGTTAAGCTGTAAAATGTACACGTCTGAAGACTAATCATGTTTCGTTTTAGTTGATGTTTAAATTTTTTGTACAAAAATTAAAAAATATAATTTTTTATATCATTTCTTTTGATTACATAAAAGTACTATAAAAAAATTATTTTAACCACTAAAAATATGATATTTTGTAATTGGTCATAAATTTCAAATGACATTAAATTTTATTTAGAATAGTAAAACATCATTTATTTTGAAATAATACAAAAGTTCCTTAAACACCAAATAAATTGAAACAGAAGGAATATTAAAGAATACTCCATCTGTGTTTATAAAAAATGTTTTTAACACTTTTTACTATACAATTACTACAAGTATTATTTTAAAATTTTGATATAATTTATATTTACTTTAAGTTTAATACTAATTATAAAATGAATTAATTTTATAATAAATTTATTTGATTCAAATTTATTGAATAGATTCAATTAATAAAAACATAAATCATTCTAGTACTTTCTTAATTTGTGTAACAATGTCAAAATGACATTTTTTACAAAACGGAAAAGGTATTAGATTGTAGTTCTATGAGATTTTGTTTTGCTTATCATATCCATAAGAGTACAGTGCATCTGCAAAAACTAATACAAGAGAGGTTGGCAAATTGATGATTTGTTATGTACAAACTGAAATTGTTATAGTATAATATTTAACTAAACCGAAAGCTACATCTAGAGATTCGGCCTAATTTGTAAGGCCTTTAACACTATTAGAAAGTGACAAACACAAAGAGATAAGTGTGAGAGTTTCAAGATAGTAATGTTGACTCGTTATACCACATTCTTGACCTTTATACGTACTTTTCTGTTATATAGTATTTTCTTTTAGTTATGTTACTAGGTGATAAGATCAAATAATACATGAACTGTAGATGGGTTTTAATTGGTAATAAGTTATAACTGCTTTACCTCCTAAGGTTAACTGGAAGAAAGTGGTCTGGTTTAAATTCGCAGTCCCTAAGCATGCGTTTCACTTCTGGATTTGCAACCTGGATCGTCTCCCACTCAAGACCAGGATGGCTCTATGGAACCCAGCTATCGACCCATCTTGCTCTCTTTGCGGTCAATCGGCTGAGACTAGAGATCACCTGTTCCTACAATGTTCTGTCTCTACTCAGGTCTGGTCTCAGCTGCTCCAGCGGCTTGGTCAGACGGGGTTCACGCTTAACAGTTGGCAAGACCTGATGCAATGGTTGCTCTCTCCACCTCACGGTCTCTCCCGCACCCTGAATCGCCTTGCAGTCCAAGCTCTCATCTCCATCCTTTGGAGGGAAAGGAACGGCCGCATTCACAATGGTACTACTCAACCCCCTTCTGTTTTGTTCAAGTCTCTAGACAGACAGATTCGGGACACTCTCCTTGCTCGACTTTCCCATGGGCGCTGCCAAGGACTTCTCTCCCTATGGTTCCAATATGAGTAATTCTCACTGCAAAGTTCCACCTTAGTTCCAATATGGTTTTTTCCTTTTTTTTGAGCCATTTGTAACTTCCTGCTAATCCTAGCTCTTGTAAACTCTACTAATGTTCCATTTTTTGGTATAAATTCACATTTTATCAAAAAAAAAAAAAAAAAAAAAAAAAAAAAAAAAAAAATGATAGAAGAGTACATTTTTACCGTAATAAAAGTTCAAAACAAAAAAAATACTAAAAGTTAACAATAGAAAATATGGTGTCAATACTACTTGTATACAACTATCGTTTAGACATTTTGAGCTACTCCATCATTCATCACTATTCTACCTACGATACACATGTGTACTTTCTTTCGTGTTTGAATACAGAATGGACACATATATGATATATGCATGCTAAAATAAAATAGTGTTTGTTTGAATTTAGTATAATCAAATAAAATTGTAACTTGTAATATATAGAAAATGTTTAAGAAAATTGATTTAGCTACCTATATCACTAAAAATAGATTTACATTATGCATCACACATCCGTTTAGAACTACATAGTTAAACGTAATTAGATTGTAGTGGTGAAAAGATGGATGACCTATCAGAAAATAATTCGCGGTACCGTGTGAATGAAGCCAAAGTACGGAGAAAAGATCATGTGGTGGTTACAGAAGAGTAAACAAAATTTTTGGGTCTTGAAAAATTAACTCACCGATTGTTGGACTGTGATGGGCCCTACGGGTTGAGAAAACAGGCGTGGATGGCCCATTAGTCGTAGACGGTCTGAAATTATAAGTAGTATCAGAGCTAATTAGCCATCTCGGTTCTGATTCGATAAGCGTCTTGAGACCTGTCGTCGATGCAACGAGAACGTTGCGCTTTTTTTAGAATGAGTGAATTATAACATTCTTAGTTGTGATATATGGAAAAAGCTTAAAATTTTGATTTAGTTACCTATGTCACCAAAAGTTGACTTATCTTTTTCGTCATTCATCCGTTCAGAACTCCATAGTTAAACGTGTTTGGGATGGAGTAATGGAAGGATGAATGACCTATCGGAAAATGATTCGTGATACCGTGTGAGTGAAGCCAAAACACTGAGAAATGTCATGTGGTGATTGTAAGTCAGTAAACAAAACTTTCGGACTTTGAAAAATTAACGCATCAACCGTTAGAACGGAAAGAGACTTACGGACCAAAAAACAGACGTGAATGACTCATTAGCCGTAGGCGGTCAGAACGTTACAAAAAAGTGTTAGTATTTTTGATTCAAAGTAAATAAAAGATGTCATGAGAAGTGTTTTGAGCTCGTTTAAAGAATTTAAGCTGTTTTCAGAATCATTGAAAATATATATACGCAATTGATGATGTATAACCGAAAGACATACACTCCGTTATACCTATTAGAGAACAAAACATATATGTGCGACAGTGTCAGATACAAATTGGTAAAGCACGAAACTATAATTGGCCCCAAAGAGTGGTATATAACTATTCCAAGATTCATAAACATTGTAAATCACTCGTAAAGAAAAGTATATTTGCGTCAGGGCGCCCTTTTCTAAATTTATAAATGATTTCTGATAACACTATGATATGAGCGCGAGAGTGTATAAAAATCCAGTGGACAGCAAGAAAGAAACAGTACAATCGTCTATACTAAGTATTCGTTAAATAGACGGTAGAAAATATACAGCCATTTACACCAAAAAAAAATATACAGCCATTTCGATCTGACCATAAGTGCACAAAACCTAAAGTTTTCGTGCTTACAGAATAAACAACTGTTTTTTCACAGTCGATCAATATAGTTTCAACTATTATATAATTATTTTCAATAATATAATGAAAAACTTTTTGATCAAAAAAAATATATATATAATATATATATATATATATATATATATATATATATAATGAAAAACTTTTAAGTTTGGTTAAACTTTTTCTTGACAAACAAGGAAAGGCAATACTAATCTTTTTTTTTAAATACTAATTTTTTTAAAAAAAATCAGGTTCTATATTAACTGGATTAGACGCTAGGTTCTGTCTGAACGCAACGATGATTAGCAAAACATTTCGGAGATGATGGTAATGGTGCTCTCAAACCACCGCATGCGGCGGAGAAACTGGGAGCAAAAGGTGTCGACGTGAACTTGCCAACTAAGAAAAGATTTGTCGGGTAGTAACGGGACGGGTCCCACATTTGGGTTTTTAAATGATATCCACCCGAAGCACTGGACGGTGGGATATATTGAGGAGGATTAGTTATGATTTATTTAATATTTTTTTTTTGTCGCCTGATTTTATTAAGAAGAAACATAAAGGATTACAAGATAGCATTCTTAAACCGAAGAGGATTACGTTCGGTACACAAGCCAGCGGTCACACAGAACTGACCCTGGAAACTAAGCCCATACAAGGGATGCCAATAAACACATACACATAACAGCAATAAAAGATAAACGCGACTGAAACCAAACGTCACTGGTGAGGGCTCCAAACGGACATGAAACAACAGATTCAGAACTCCATGAAAGATACTTATAGAGATTGCCCACGGCCAAACCACCAATAAGCCACTTCCTCCTTGAACAACGAGGGAATACCTCAGGAACCAAATAACCAAACTCCACCTTCTGACAAGTTGGAATCAGCAGATTCACCACACACTCTCGGAATCGTTATGATTTATTTAATATATTACAGTATGTATTTAGAAGTTAATTAATATATAGAGGTAGATAAGATATTGAAGAGAATTCGTTTGGATTCTGTTGCATGCTTGCACCGCTAGTACCTATCTCTCACCTTTGTAATTAGAATAGTTGACTTCTCTCAACTTGTCGGGTTCTTCCAACTCTTGAAGCATATATTATGGGTGTGTGGGAAACTTTTTAATATTTTGTTGTTGTTCTAATTTATAGTTTTCTTGTTATTCGGTTTCTTTTACATAAAATATTTATTATATTTTAGAAAGGTCGGTTTTAAAATTTTGGGAGCCATAAGCAACTTCGTACAAATTTTAATAAAAATTTTATATGTATAAATTTGGAAGTCTTTTTATAAAGTTAGGACATATGTCATGTGTTACAAAAAGAAAAGAAAAAAAATAGACCTATGTCGCTGTAACTTTTGGAAAAAATTAAGTGAATGTTTCATTCGGTTTTACCTATAACTCTTGTGTTTTGAACTCGTTTGGATTAAACATTTATCGTACATCATACTCAAGGTTTATCAACACAACAAAATGTTACTTTATATAATTTAATATATTTTTATTTAAAATAGGACTTTTTAGGATATAAATAAATTCAATATAATATATTTCCCCATAATAATATTTTCCAAATATAAAGTAAAAATAGAAATCACTATATTTTCTCCTAAATATAGAAAAAGTAACAATTTCTGTTTTGGAAAATATAACAATTAAAGCAAAATTAACTCTAAAAATTGATTATAAAATAAAATAAAATAACAATGGGTTACAGAAGCTCTAAAGGGTTACCCACACACATCGAATGTTTACTACAATTTATTTTTGATGGCGTAATGATAATGATTTAATTTTTAGAAAGAGAGTAATATTTCATTCATTTTCTAGTTACTTTTGTTGAAAAAAGTTTTTTTCCGTCTATCATCCTACAAGATGATGCGATGTTGTTTACCGTAGTAACCATACCCACATAAATCTCTTTCACAGCGGAACAAACAGCCAATCCTCATGTTATGGTGTATAGTCAACTACTTGATTATTCTACGTACATGCAGCGAATGTGTTCCTGATATAATTTTACGTCGTATTGTCTGATTGGGACCAAGAGCCAATATGGAGATATGTGGTTTCAGGTAAACATAATTTTTATCAGTCAAAATACTTAAAATACAGTCTTGTAAAGAAAAAAGAATTAGTATTGTAAACTTCAGTTTAGTTTTGGTTTTAGGTTTATTTTTTTCTGATGTCGGAATATATATTATTTATCAGCATGATCTGAGTGTACTACAAAACTCATATATAAATTAGCTCTAATTTATAGACACTGAAATATACAGTACATAACTAACATATGGTTAAATGTAGTATATATTCACACTGAAATATACAGTACATAGGATTTGAACAAAATTTACTTCAAAATGAAGTAAAACGTAAAGAATAAAGTGGGTTAGAAATAGTTTTAGACAATGAGTGATTTAAATTTGAAACAATACTATTTACTATTTTATTTTGAAGCAAAACATAAAATAGGATTTGAACAAAGTTTATTTCAAAATAAATTTTAAAAATAAAAAATGAAACGGGTTGAAAATAGTCTTAGACAATTTAGACGATGGGTGGATTTAGTTAGAGTGCCCAATAATTCAGGTGTAATTAGATATATGTAAAAGTCACCATTTTATAACTTTCTTAATATATATCATTGGACGCTGAACTGTGCAGACGTCTGCAGAGTTGGCCCCACCTTTTTTTTTTTTTTTTTGAACACGGCCCCAACTTTAAAACTGATAATATAAGAAAACAAAAACATTTTAAAAAGATCTTCCTAGCTTCAAGTCACGTCCAGGAAATGGAAGTCAACGGTCAAATATATCACAGCTCATATACAGCAAGAGAAAAGGAAAGTATAAAAAGAAGATATAATTATCTCACGGGCAGTTTAAAGGACTTTGGTTATGCATTATTTCGTGTATTTAATTGTCAATTTGTTGTATGCTTTATGAAAAGAGTCCTAAAAATTGAAAATGAAATAAATAATGTATTGAAAAGAGAGGGTCGGTCGTTGCCACAATTAAGCGGAAGTGGAGAATGGTTGGTATTTGTTGCGTCCTCCAAACCTCAAAAAGCTTATATTTCAAGATCTTTTTGTTTATATTCAGCCTAATACTTTTAAGAAATGGTTATTAGGTATTTCGTATTCATAAGATTTGTAATAATAGATAAACTATATGATTTCAACCAATATACTTATAATTTCATGAATAATTTTCAATGACGTATAGGATTCATAATCTGGACGTAGCCAAGCAATGAAAAACGGAATTGAAATGCCAACACGTTTCAAGTTCATCTATTTGATGTGCACACTAAATTATATTACTTTTATATCTACATAAATATAAATTTTTATTTATGACTTTTAAATTTAGGTTTATTCCTAAACTATGCTTATCTTTAGAGATTTTTCCGCGTATTTTCATATATCCAAAGTACTTCCAAACTAAATAAAAAAAATTCTGATGATAATTATTTTTGAAACATTAAAATTCATGATAATGGTTTTCCATTATGAATAGAAGATAATTTTTAAACTAGTGTATCAGTCAATCTATGGATCAATCACAATGTT
Source organism: Brassica rapa (assembly GCF_000309985.2). Taxonomy (NCBI): domain Eukaryota; kingdom Viridiplantae; phylum Streptophyta; class Magnoliopsida; order Brassicales; family Brassicaceae; genus Brassica; species Brassica rapa. Next base: position 24,650,211 of record NC_024801.2, on the reverse strand, counting down.
ATACCCCAAAAAATCAAACTACATGGAATCGCTAAAAATAATCGACGTTTTTAGAAAAAAGTTGTGTTCTATATATGTGCTACGAAATATTATAAGAACAATTTAATTTATGCATCATATTTTAAGGCCATATCTATTGTGTATGTTGTTTGATTATGTATAAATGTTCAATTAACAACAGCACTAAATTACTTATATAATAAAAGTACATTATTAAAGATAAAAATTAAAATTAGTCTTAAATAATATAAAGAAAAATGAACTAATGCATCCATTACCACTTAGTTTTAGATTAGATATACATTTAACCTAATATGATATTAAAACTCAGTCCACTTAAATTAATTTGATCTTATTCAGTGTAAAAGTAGTTTATTGATCCATATTCGTTATTTCAAAATTAATGTTTAAAGAATCATGAAGAAGTATATTCAAAACAAAATTCCAATTAAATATTAGATAAAAAAATTTAAATAATATATAAGGAATATGTACCGATCATTGATTTTATATTGAAAAACAATCTAACTTAGTAAAACCCGTGTCTACAAATAAAAAAACTTAGTAAAACCTGTTTACCGCAAAATTCAGAAACGCGAAAAAAAAAAATCAAGAAGCAAAATAAATATTGAGATATTTGCATGGATAAGAAAACACGACACTTGTCTGTCTATGCGCAACTAGTTTCTTTAGTTGCATGAGATCACTTTATTGAAAGCCTCCCAAACAGTATTAGATTCTTCAATATAAAAGGTCTCATGGTGATTAGAGCCTTGAGATGTGAATTTGAATCATATACTTCAACATATATATACGCACACACATATACGTATTCATATTATGCACAGGAATAATCAAGATATTCAAATCTGAAAATAGTAGAATAGCACTGCCAAAGAAAAATATTAGTTAATTTCGAGCATATTCTTCAATTGATGCCATGTTAATGGTTATTTACGATTGTTTTTTACACGTAGTTGATTTCTCTAGTCTTATTTATATACGAATTCTGTCGACTTTGATGTAAACTCTGATACGGCGAATACGAATCACTATATTTTAAAAAATCCTTTCCACACCATCTATGTTTAATTAATTTAATTTTTAATATTTAGAAATTAAGATCTATTGGTTTAATATTTCTTCAGCTCCCAATTAGCAGATCGAAATCGAACTGATCACTGCCGTCAAACCTGGTTCAGAACCAATATTTTCTCCGTCCTATCATATTTCGATTCAACAGCAAGTCATGTGTCTATGGTGTTATATCCCGATTCAGTATCAAATAATTTTGAGAAAGATAACCATGACGTATTGTAAAAGCTAACATCTTAAAAATAAAATTATTGGAGTTTCGAAAGCAAGATCTTTTGGCAAAACCATCAAAGAGAAGTAGAGAACAGTGTACATTATCTTTTAAATTCACAAAGTTTCTTACATAAACTGATAAGAGAAAAGTATTACAAAGTTATAACTACATAAATCGTGTGGTAAGAATCCCCGAATATGTAGATATTGATATTTGTTATGGGTCAAATATAAACGTGGTTTATTATTATCTGACAACACATAGTTTACTTATGGTTATGTTTAAAACGAATAAAAATGTCAAAATTATGATAATTAGTAACATCAGTTAATTTGGCTATTATTGTAAATCCCAAAACTGCTATGAATAGAAAGAGTATGAATCACTAGGTCTAGATGAAGTGAATGTTCTATTTCATTTTCTTTTAGTCAACAAAGTTAATTTCACTAGATTTATTTTAATTCCATTTAGTGGACGGTTTGATTCCTTCCAATTTCCATCACCTTTATCTTTCCTTCAACTTTTCTTTTGGATTTTCTTGCATCCTTCTCCATTAAAAACAAACCAAACTCAAATATTTAGGATCTTGTTTATTAATTATGTCCACACAAACATGAAAACTATTTTTTTACGTAAAACTATAATGTTATTCTCTGAACTATCAAAAAGTATTGTTCGTTAACATTATTTACATGTTACCGAATAATATGATGTGAGTAACCGATATCCATTTAAAAATATATAATCACTAATTTGTGGGGAATAAAAGACAAAATCAATTTTAGATATGTGAAATTGGTATTGGAAACCCCATTTAAATCAACTTGCATATTAAGTAAAGCAGGCAAACAAACATGATTGATTAGTCTTTATTCCACCACTATATTACTAGCTTTATAAATTCTTGGAATTAATATTATCTTTAGTGCCATAAAAACAAAGAAGTAAAGCATTTTTCTAGAAAACAAAAAAAAAAGAGGAGAAAAAAAAATGTCATTTCTTATTTCCTAATGAGAGAGCATAAAAATTGGCAACATGAAGTCATTTTCTAATAATAAAGAGGGCCCAAATTCTCCTTTCTTATCACCCAATTGGACCCTCTCTCAATGCCTCCTCTCCTCGATCTATTTAAATTTCATTAATACCCTCCTCACATTCACTTATATTTATTTCCTCATAATTAAAACCTCTATTTTTACTTCTTCTCCTCAAAGTTTGAGAGAGAGAAAGAAAGAGAGAATAATGGTGGGTTCTTGAAGCTTCTCACATTTTTCTTCTTCTTCTTCAGTCTTAATCGTTTCAAGAGTTCAACTTATCATTTGTTGTGTGTGATGGTGTTTCCTTTTGCAGAATTATTTGTTTTTCTAAAATTTTTATTGTTTTCTTTTTGTTTCTTGCAATATAACAGGAAGTTGAAGAAGAGGTCTCAAGATGGGAAGGCTACGCAGATTGGAGAAACAAAGCCGCCGTGAAAGGCCGTCACGGAGGCATGCTCGCCGCTTCTTTTACCTTAGGTCAGTGTCAAAATTCCAAATCTACCCCTCCTTTTCTCCTCCCTTTACTCTGATGGATCATGTGAACTGATTGATAGGTTGGTCTTCCTTTATTGCTTGTAATCAGTGGTGGAGATATTAGAGAATCTAGCGTATCTGGCGAATGCAAGTAACCTTGTGTTGTACCTAAGAGAGTACATGCACTTGTCTCCATCGAAATCGGCGAATGATGTTACCAACTTCATGGGCACAGCTTTTCTCTTAGCTCTTCTTGGTGGTTTCCTCTCCGACGCGTTCTTCTCCACTTACGTCATCTTCCTCATCTCTGCCTCTATTGAGTTTCTGGTAACACCTACTTCACTTACTCTTTTGATCAATGGTGTTAACCTAATTCTTTAACATTTGCTAACCCTTATTAGTTTGAAGAATTTTCACTTGAGAAAAGAACAACAAAATGGCTTGAACACCCCCCCCCCCCCCCAATCTAAACTTCAGAAATTTATCAAATTTATCCGTTAATGATTGAAATTTTACTTTATTCTTTTTTTCCTTTGGCTTAAGTTTGAAGTTATTAGGGTTGACTTTTAAAAAATGATGCCACCAAAACAATAAATCCATTCACATTACACAAAACCATTTGATTGATAGATCCACATGCATATCTATCTAGTATATATTTATCACAAAAGTAAAGAAAGTTATGCATATGAAAATGGATAGTTAAAGCTTTTTTTGTAAGCAAAAAAAAAATCCAACGAACCATGCGTGCATTGGTATGCTAATAAAAAGGACAAAGTAAGAAGCGTGACTTTGATACGGTACCGTATCAATACGCAACGCCCTACTCCCAACACAACACATGTGACATACGTGATACCATCAATAAAAAATCGTATGTTGGACAGGGACCTACCGTATTTTTATTAGTAGCTATTCATTTTTTAACAGTCACTGTCTTAGGGACAGAAAAGGAAATTTAAACAAACTCTTTCCTGAGTTTCAGTAACTAGACTAAAGACGCCCTTGCCTTTCTGTGTGTGTGTGTTATCTTGCTGCCTTCATATTTGATAGGGTAATGAAACTATAATGTCCACTTATATAACATCTGCCACTCGTTCCCTCGTGACTTTGCCACATAGTCTTACAAAAGACAAAACAAACTTGTAGTTCCAACTTACAGTTGGGCTCTTAATGGTTGCCTCTTCTTACATAATGTGTGGGTAGCGTTTGGACGTTCTAAACGTGACGCAAACTCAAACGCTGTTCTATCTATCACCCATTATGCCTAGGTTTTAATGGATCACGTTCAGCTGAGCTAAGTTAGCTCTACACTGATATATACTCTATGATAATATGTTACCCCTTGTAAAATTTACTACAGTTATTTTACCCAAATTTTTTTTACTACAGTTTACAACTTACAAATATACTTAGTTAACTTACAATTTCAAGATAAAGTACTACGCACTATCTATATCCTAATTTAAACTACTTTTTATAGATTTGAATCATTTACTTATAAGATAAAGCATATATTCTATGGAATCAAATAGTCACCTATAACATATATCAGTATATCATGGGATAATGTATGGCAATTCATATACAACAGTCCAAAACATAAAACCCCGGTGTTACGTCAGCGTAACCGAACTGCGTTCTTCTCAAGAAAAATTGCATTGGCCAATGAGAAGACCACACGAAAATTAGGTTATGTCCATACTTCATTTAATAAGGACGTTTCATCGTTCGTAACGCTTTCAATTATTTGTATACGTCGCTGCTCTGACTCTCATGAACCACAAGGGTTAAACTCACTAGCGTGCTCTTCACGTGTCCCTGGTCCCATATTCTTTTGTAACTCCGAGAAAACAAAACGTCTCTAATCAGTGGATTATAATATAGTTTTGGACTCGTGCAGGGATTAATCATACTCACTATCCAAGCTCGAACACCATCCTTAATGCCACCAACGTGCGATGGTCCCACGTGTGAATCGGTGAGTGGTTCTAAGGCGGCGATGCTGTTTGTAGGATTGTACCTTGTGGCTTTAGGAGTGGGAGGGATTAAAGGGTCATTACCGTCGCACGGAGCAGAACAGTTCGATGAGAGTACACCTAAAGGCCGGAAACAAAGGTCAACTTACTTCAACTACTTCGTGTTCTGTCTTGCTTGTGGAGCACTCGTGGCCGTGACGTTCGTGGTTTGGTTAGAAGACAACAAAGGATGGGAATGGGGATTTGGTGTTTCTACTATCGCCATCTTCGTCTCGATTCTCATCTTTCTCTCTGGTTCAAAGTTTTATAGGAACAAGATCCCATGTGGAAGTCCTCTCACCACAATCTTGAAGGTATGTTTTTTTCCTCTCTTTTTGAGATTAAGGATAAACGTGTATTCTAAGTAATGTATATGGTTGAGAAATAGCACTAAAAGGTTTTATTATTCCAAAATTAGTATAAAAGCAAAATTATCAATATATAGCATTAATTAAAAAAATATATTTTATTTTATATTTGAGTTTGAATTTAGTGATTAAAGATTATGATTTAATATTGAAGCGGTGCATGGAATTAGGAAAAGAGGTTTATGATTTGAAGTAATTTAGTTATTTTATTTTCAGTTAGTTCTATTTTGGTTAATTGCCCCCTTGTGTGCTAATTTTGTCATAATATTATCTTTTGTGCTGTGTAAGTCATTTGTTCTATATGGTTTGTTTGATTCAGGTTCTTCTTGCTGCTTCTGTTAAGAGTTGTTCTAATGGGAGTCCAAGCAACGCGGTTGTGAATTTAGCTATTAGCCCTTCTAATCATTTAAAAGAAGTTACTGAATCAGGAGAACTTGAAAAGCCACGTCAGCAAGAACCAGTGCCTCCTCCTCAGACACAACTAACCAACAGTCTGAGATTCTTGAACAGAGCTGCTGAGGAGAAACCAGACCACAAGTTGTTAGAATGCACGATCCAACAAGTCGAGGATGTGAAGATTGTGCTAAAAATGCTCCCTATATTTGCTTGTACTATCATGCTCAACTGCTGCTTAGCTCAGCTCTCCACATTCTCCGTCCAACAAGCTGCTTCCATGAACACAAAGATAGGTAGCCTAAAGATCCCTCCAGCTTCATTACCGGTCTTCCCCGTAGTGTTCATCATGATCCTCGCACCTATCTACGACCACCTGATCATCCCATTCGCTAGAAAAACAACCAAAACCGAAACGGGAGTCACTCATCTACAAAGAATCGGAGTAGGTTTAGTTCTTTCGATACTAGCAATGGCTGTTGCAGCTCTCGTTGAGATCAAACGCAAGGGTGTGGCTAAAGACGCGGGGTTGCTTGACTCAAAAGAAACCTTACCAATCACTTTCTTATGGATCGCGCTTCAGTATCTTTTCCTAGGGTCAGCTGATCTGTTCACACTAGCGGGACTTTTAGAGTATTTCTTCACAGAAGCACCAGCCTCTATGAGATCTCTAGCGACGTCGCTCTCGTGGGCTTCCTTGGCGATGGGGTATTACCTAAGCTCGGTGATCGTTTCGATAGTGAACAGCATAACAGGGAGTTCAGGGAACAGGCCTTGGCTAAGAGGAGAGAGGATAAACCGTTACAAACTAGACTACTTCTACTGGCTAATGTGTGTATTAAGCGCAGCTAACTTCTTGCACTATCTCTTCTGGGCAATGCGTTACAAGTACAGATCAACAGGTTCAAGAAGCTAAATATGATCCACTTTTGAGGGTTTTTGAATGGAGGAAAATAGCAGAAAAATGTATTTTTTTTTCTTACTTCATCGGCTGATATATATAAGAGATGAATGGGGGGGATAAAACTAGTGGTGTTGTGGTCAGGTAAATAGTGGAGGTGTTGGAGTTTTTTTTTTACTCGTTGGACTAAGGAATGTACAGCGAGTGATTATATGATATTTAATTAACTTGGTTTAGTTTTTAACTTTTTACTTTTGAATTGTTTCTTGTGCTGTACGGTACTGAGGGAAGCTTGACGTTTGATATATTCACAAGGGTTAGGTTTATTAAACTTCATTCATCCTTTGCCTTGATCTCTCATAAAGATATTAACAAAGTGATATTTGTGAGAAAAGAATGCTATTGCTAGATGCGGCTGTGTTCACCTTGCAGACAACCTCTACGACCCTTGCTTTTCCGGTGGTGGCGAGTAGCGCCGGTGCCGGAACCCCTAGTTTCCTCTTTCGTTTTGCCTCTCCTTGCTTCTCTCATCATGAATCGATATATCTTTTTCTCTGGATTTGAATTTGGTGTGGATCCGCTTCTCAGATGTTAGATCTGGTGAAAAAAAATGAGATTTTGTTTAGGTGAAGGTAAGGAGGGGTCGGCTATGGTTAACGAAGCGATTTTCTCTTCAGATCTACTTTCGGAGAGGGCTCATGTATCCGGCTAGACATATAGCCTCCGGATCTAGTTGTTGGACTAGATGTGGATATATCTTACAGATCCATGGCGGCAGGGTGAAGAGAAAGACGGTGGATGAGTTTCGTCGGAGCTCCCACCGTAGCTTCTTCTCATACCTATCTTTGGGTTGGGAAGCTTCTCGCCCTTCTCTCTCAGACGGTGGTGTGTGCCCTTGTTTCTCGAGATCGTTTGTCACTGCGAACCAGCACCGGCAACAGTTGGTGTTTGTGCTTCTTCCTCTTATCTATTATTGGTGGTCTCGCGACAGCTCGGTGACGATTCCGATGTGGACAGCTTCTGGATCTTTTTCTATTTCTCTTAGTTATGGTTTTGTTTATGGAGTTTCTGGTAGGCAGATTATCTTAGCTGTGGTGTACCTGTTGGTTCCTCCTGCGTGTTTCATGGTATTGTCATGCGTGTTTCATGGTGTTGGTTCTTGGAGTCTATCGGTGGTTAGTGCAGTGACATATTCAGTTGCAAAATTATCTCCGGGTTATGGTGGTTGCAAAAATCTTTCGTCGTTTTGGTGTGTTATTGTTTATTCTGGTTTTCAGATGTGAGCGGCGAAGCTTGGTTGTGTGGAGGTTTTGTTGGACTTCTATCTAGATGCAAAAGTGGGCGTCAAAGAGTGCGTTCAAGCCGTATCCGAGAGATGTTTGGATTGTGAAGCGATTTCTCTAGTCGGGTTATGAAGTCTTGGTTCTGAGTTACGAGTGGGGATGGTATCGTTTGGCAGGCCATAGGCGGCAGCGATAGATCCGGGTTGAGAAGGCGCGATGGGGTCTTTGGGTTCTACAAGTGGATGGTATCGTGTGGCGTGCCAAGTGCAGCATCGATATATCCAGATTCTCGTTACCTGCTATTTAGCTTGGAGGTCTTTTGCATTGTTTGTTGCATACTTTTGTGTAGTTATGTATTGTTATTTTGCTTGTTAAGTTGGTGTTTAAAAGTTACTCCGGTGTGGGTTCTAGCTGCCTGTTCTTTGGGCTCTTGTCTCTGGGGATGTTTTGTATCCGCCAGCTTATGTATTGAACTGTCGTACTTCAGTTATGAATGAATTTCAATTTGGGAAAAAAAAAAAAAAAAAATGCGGCTGTGTTTTGCGTATGTGAAAATTGCTGAGAAAGGTATATGGATGAAGCAATGAGGCCCAAACATTGTTGAATACTTTACATGGGCCTAAGTTAACTTATTTTTTGTTGACCAAAAATTAACTAAGTTTAGTAAAAAAAAGATTTTATTTTAAAAAATGAAACTAATTTTAAGTGTCAGTCGAATAATGATGTTACTTTATTATATTATAGTGGGTGTAAATCAAAACAGAACAGAACAGAACAGCAGATCAGACTCTCACTTACGAAAACAAACACGGTTTGGTCTGAACCTTCCTTTGTCCCTTCCTTTTAATTTCTGTGATTCGCGTCTCTTGTCACACTTCTGTGTAATTTCATTGATTCTATAGATCTCTGTTCTTTCTTCTTTCTCGGTAGCTAATTTTTTTTGTGGACCCCTTTTGACAGAATCTTGTCGAAATTAGGGTTTGGTTCTCTCTTTCTTTGTGTGCTTTGTAGAAGACGAAGGGGTTCTATGGGAATTTCGTTTTTTTTTTATGCGGCTAATAGGGTTTTGGGATATTTTGTTCTTTCACTAGGATTCAATTAGACGAAATATTTAAATAAAAATCTGAGTCTAAATGGGTTTTAAAAATGATTTGATTTTTCGTTAAAATAATCTTATCCTTGGATTATAGGAAGACAAGTTTGAATTGTCTGTTGACTTTTGTGTGGTGTATGGGTTACAGAATCTTTGCCTTGGTCCTTACTTCTTGTTCTCTTCTTTGCCAGATATTTATACAGACTTGGTGGATTATATATCTTCTTATGCTTCTCATGTTCTGCTTGATTGGTTACAGGAAAATAACAAATGGGTCAAGTTTTAGGATGTGTCCAAGTCGACCAGTCGACCGTTGCAATCAAAGAGACGTTTGGCAAATTCGACGACGTTCTCGAGCCAGGCTGTCACTGTTTGCCATGGTGCTTAGGGAGTCAAGTCGCTGGTCACCTTTCCCTGCGTGTTCAACAGCTCGATGTTCGCTGCGAGACCAAAACTAAAGTCTCTCTTGCTTTTCACTCTTTTTTTTTTTGTGTTTTGAGACTTTTGAGGGTTTGTTTTAATGTTTTTTTTTGTGTGTTTAGGATAATGTGTTCGTCACCGTTGTTGCTTCGATTCAGTACCGCGCCTTGGCTGAGAGTGCTCAAGATGCTTTTTACAAGCTTAGCAATACCAGGAACCAGATTCAAGCTTATGTCTTTGATGGTTTGTTTCTTCAATATCTTTCCCCTTTTGTTTAACTTCTCGGTGTTGTTTGTGTTCACCATTGGTTTGTTTTGGGAGTAGTGATCCGAGCAAGTGTGCCTAAGCTGGATCTAGACTCCACCTTTGAACAGAAGAACGACATTGCTAAAACCGTTGAGAGTGAGCTTGAGAAGGTAATTCAAACCACTCTCAAGACATCTCCTTGAGCAAAAAAGACTCAATCTGCTGTTGTGTTATGTAAACAGGCTATGTCGCATTATGGATATGAGATAGTTCAGACGCTTATCGTGGATATCGAGCCTGATGTGCATGTCAAGAGAGCTATGAATGAGATCAATGCTGGTAAGCTTAGTTGTTGGTATATACAAGTTTTCGACTTTTGTTGTCTGACAAAGCTTTAACATGACAGCTTCAAGGATGAGAGAGGCAGCGAGTGAGAAAGCAGAGGCAGAGAAGATACTTCAGATCAAGAGAGCTGAAGGAGAAGCTGAGTCCAAGTACCTTTCAGGTCTTGGTATTGCCCGCCAGAGACAAGCCATTGTGGATGGTCTGAGAAACAGTGTTCTGGCCTTCTCCGAGTCTGTACCAGGGACATCTTCCAAAGACGTCATGGACATGGTTCTGGTCACTCAGTACTTTGATACTTTGAAGGAGATTGGTGCGTCTTCGAAGTCAAACTCGGTGTTCATACCGCACGGTCCAGGCGCTGTTAAGGACATTGCTTCACAGATAAGGGATGGTCTTCTTCAGGGGAACGCTGCTGCTGAGTAAGAGGTCATAAAAGTACAAAGCTCTATCAGGGTTTAGTTGTGTTTCTATTGTTGAAAGTCCTTATGGATTCCTTTTAAAATTACATATCGTTGGTTTGTTTATGGCTTGTGGACGGGATCATATGTTTGGTTTTAGTTATGTTTTGGGCTTGAGAGTATTTGAAGCAATTTGGTTTACTAAAAACTAAATATCTTATTTACAAAAATTTATATGCGAGTGAAGCGTTATCTTTTCTTCTGAAAGATAACACTGATTCTTATTTCTATTTTTTGTTCAAGACTTTGGTTTCATTTACAATTTTTCTCCTCTTAATTTTGCTACTACAAAGTTGGGAGTGACTAATTAGGACTTTAGTTCAAGATCGTTGGTAGAAACATGAGCTTATTATCCTAACAACAGAGAAAATAGCATTTATAAAACCAATTATTTAACTTGTTAAATAAAGAAAGGTACCTACTTTTTAGATATCTACGATACCACCAGTGGAGATCTGTGCTTCACGATTCGGGAACAAGAATCTCAAAACGTTCCAAACTCATCGCTCAGCCGTCAGATCATTAAACAGCAAACAACTTATTTAACATTATTTTTCTTTAAAATGTACTTCTATTTACTATTATTCTATCACACCTACGCTATAATTGATAATTTTAATAAATTATAATTTCATCACACTAAAATTCTTACAAATTTAAAACTATTTTTTAATACAGAACCATTAATTAATTTTAAGTTAAACTAACTTGGAATAAGAGACTTCCACAATTAGCATGAGATGAGAGGAAACTAAACTGGAATAAAACCATCTCCAACCCAACTGCAAAACACTATTTTAGTGTGAATTTTACACTAAAACTTTTTTTAACCCAACATTAAAAATCACACTATTTTAGTGTAACACTATAATTTTACATCAAATTTGGTGTGACACTATTCATCACACTAAAACACTATTCACTCTACTAAAACACTATACACTTATTTTATTAATAAATTATATTATTAAAAACGAAAAATTAAATAAATTAAATAAATATAATATTATAAAATAGCTTTTAGTATGAAGTTTAGTGTTGTGGTTGGAGATGAATTTGTTTTTAATATTAAAACTACATTAAAATAGTGTGATTTTGACACTAAAATAGTGTAATGGGTTGGAGATGCTGTTAAGAGAACTATTTTGTTCCAAAAAAGTTGGCCGACGAGGGAAAGGGGTGGGACCCATAAGTGGAGCCGACGTGGATAGTAAGTGAGTAGACGACGCTTTACTTGAATCTCAAAAAAATAAAAAAAAGGTATCTTCCCTTTTCACCAAAAAAACCAAAAGTTTAGTTTTTAATCAAAAAACAAGAATAATAATTTCAAACGACTCTTAACCTCTTCTCTCCTCCACTCTCCCTTCCAAAAATATCTTCTTCTTCTTCTTTACTCGAACCGGCAATGTCCACCGTTCCCATTGAGCCTCTTCTCCACCTCTCTCCTCTTCGCCGCACCTCTACCATCCATCGCGGACCTACTACATCCTCGCTGAATCTCCGTTGCCATTTCACCTCCAAGAAGCTACACTCGATCGGAAGAAGCATCGCCTGCGGAAACAGCTTAGGTTTCCGAAGAAGGTCCGTCGCGATTCGAGCTAGCTCCTCCGATACTGCCGTCGTCGAAACAACCTCTCAATCGGATGATGTCATCATCTTCAAGGGAAATTTCCCCGTTGAGCGAATCGATAAGGTTTTCTCGCTTTCATTTGCTTAATTTTGATTGAAACCTGGGAACAATTTGGATCACATTTGCTATTCCAAAGGATTGATTATATCTTTCACGCTATTTGTTAAGTTGATTCTGATTGATTGGTGGATCGATTCGTGGAGCTTTTTACTGTAATATAAGATACAGTCTTTTTTAACTAAAAAAAATTAAGAGACGTCTCTTATATCTCTTCTTTCTTAGTGTTTAACTAAACCGTATTTTATATTACCTAAGAACTCCACTCTAAGAGATCAGCAGTAATCATTCTAAGCTCATAGGTTTTGGTGTCCGCTGAGGTTAACCAGTCTTATTTCGATTTTGGGAGCGATAGGCAGAAGGAAAGATTTATGTGCGATTAAAGCAAGTGAAGGAGAATGATTGGGAGCTGAGTGTTGGATGTAGTCTTCCTGGGAAATGGATCCTTCACTGGGGTGTTTCTTATGTTGGTGACACTGGCAGGTCCTTCCCTTTTCTTCATCTCTTTCCTCATTATTATTTCCTTACCTTTGAAATCTCCACAGTGAATGGGATCAACCTCCCGAAGATATGAGACCACCTGGCTCACTTGCCATCAAAGTATGTATACCACTTTTTTTTTTTCCTTTTTCATTATCGTTACTTTTAGTAATTGTAACATTTCCTTTGCAGGACTATGCTATCGAGACACCTTTGGAGAAGTTATCAGAAGGAGATTCATTTCATGAAGTTACTATTAATCTAAATCTGGAAAGCTCAGTAGCAGTTCTCAACTTTGTTTTGAAGGTTCTGTTTGCTTCACACTTTGCGTTTGCCTTTTATATGTATATTAATCTGTGACTGTTGTTGTTTTCCAGGATGAAGAAACTGGGGCATGGTATCAGCACAAAGGGAGAGATTTTAAGGTTCCTCTTCTGGACGATGTTCCTGATGATGGGAACTTGATCGGAGCAAAGAAAGGCTTCGGTAAGTGGCTGGGGCGTTTTTTTATATCTTTCAGTGTAGACTACTTCTTATGCCTAGATAGTTACATCTGTTGTTCTGACTACTGGTTTTGCATTTTATACTTTGGCATCTTCTCCTCCTTGTGTGTGTATCCTCATTCTCTTTTAACGAATTATAATTCAAGCTTAAGAAATCCAGTGATTGAGAGTTGCTTTCTCTTGAATACCTAGGTGCTCTTGGGAAGCTCTCAAACATTGTTGTCAAACCAGATGAGCCTGGTGCAGATGTTCAAGAAAAAGGGAAGAGCTCGTCTGGTTCTACAAAAGAAGGAAAAGGTCTTGAAGAGTTTTATGAGGAGATGCCAATTAGTAAACATGTTGCCGGTGATAACTCGGTCAGTGTCACTGCAAGGAAATGCCCTGAAACATCGAAGAACATTGTATCGATTGAAACTGATTTACCGGGTGATGTTACTGTCCACTGGGGAGTTTGCAAAAATGGCAATAAAAAATGGGAAATTCCAGCTGAACCATATCCAGAAGAAACATCTTTGTTCAAGAACAAGGCATTACGCACTCGTTTACAGGTAAATGTAGAAGTATGTTCTTTTGAGTGTTCAGCTTTGGAAATCTACCAATAACCACTTGTGTTGGGGTGTCTCCCTAATTTTAAGTCTGTGAGATTTAAAATTAGATCTTTGTTAGCACCTGGCCATGCTGGCAACAGTCCAAGCAGTTGGCAGGCTGTACAGGCCTAGTTTGAAATTTAGCATTAGGGTTGTTAGCAACACTATACATTAGGTTCTTCATTTCCTGGTAGATAGTTTCTTTGGATTGCATGCTTTTACGATTTGACCATATAATGCCATTACTCATGTCTTTACTGCTACTTCAACATACTTTTGTGGGCACCTGAGATCATTTTCATGTTATCAACAAAGAAACTAAATCTTCTGTTCACCTTTCGTATTAGAATGTTTTCTTTTCCCATCAGTGACATTATCTGAATTCTTATGCATATGAACCTTCTTCAGCGAAAAGACGATGGGAATGGATCATCTGGATTATTCTCTCTGGATGGAGAGCTCGAAGGATTATGTTTTGTGCTCAAGTTAAATGAAAATACTTGGCTAAATAACAGGGGAGAAGACTTCTACGTCCCTTTCCTTACTTCAGCAGCCCTTCCCGTTGAATCTGGAGCTGCTCAAGTGAGTGGAAAGACACCAAAGACAAATCAAGAAGTGTCCGATAGTGGATTCACTGCAGAAATCATCACTGAGATAAGGAACTTGGCAATTGACATTTCCTCTCACAAGAATCAGAAGACAAACGTGAAAGAAGTGCAAGAAAACATTCTTCAAGAAATTGAGAAACTTGCTGCGGAGGCATATAGCATATTCAGAAGCACAACCCCAGCTTTTACCCCGGAAAGTGATTTAGAATCAGAGGATGAAAAGCCTGAAATTAAAATCTCCTCGGGAACTGGCTCAGGTTTTGAGATATTGTGCCAGGGATTCAACTGGGAATCCCATAAATCTGGGAGATGGTATCAGGAACTTCAAGAAAAAGCCGATGAGCTAGCTTCACTTGGATTCACCGTTCTGTGGTTACCACCACCGACAGAATCTGTGTCACCTGAAGGGTACATGCCTAAAGACCTGTACAACTTGAATTCCAGGTGAGCTCTGCTATATCAACAGACTTTCTATCGTTGCTTAAAGCTTGTCATGAATCTGGGGTTGTGTCTTCAAGTGGGATTAAATGAAATTTTGGTTGAGTGATTTTTTTTGTTGCTTTATATTTTATTTTTCTTAGGAGGTCATCAATACTAATGGTAGTTTATATAATGAAGTGTAGTATGTCTCAGATAATAAAATAGCATGTATCTGAATTACTTGTTTCCCGTTGTTGTTGAAAACTTTCAGATATGGAACTATTGATGAGCTAAAAGAAACGGTGAAGAGATTCCACAAGGTTGGGATCAAAGTTTTGGGAGATGCTGTGTTGAATCACCGCTGTGCACACTTCAAGAATTCAAATGGTGTATGGAATCTATTTGGAGGGCGTCTGAACTGGGATGATAGGGCAGTAGTTGCAGATGACCCTCATTTCCAGGTAACATTTTGCTTCTTTAAAGTTGAAACAATACAATTTTGATCTTAGAGCTATGGAACAAAAAGACAGGCAAATTCTGCCGTCTTGTTATCTTAGGGCTAATGTGTTTGACGAAGATAAATTGAATTACTCTTTGATGGTACAATTCAGGGTAGAGGAAACAAGAGCAGTGGAGATAATTTCCATGCTGCTCCAAACATAGATCACTCACAGGACTTTGTTAGGAAGGATATCAAGGAATGGCTATGCTGGATGAGGTTAGTTCCCTTGTTTTAAGTTTCGTAATATAATCGCTGCTGATTGGTTCTGGTGTCTCGCTCGTGTCTGATTTCACCTGCAGAGAAGAAGTTGGGTATGATGGATGGAGGCTTGATTTCGTAAGAGGGTTCTGGGGAGGTTATGTCAAAGACTACATGGATGCTAGCAAACCATACTTTGCGGTTGGTGAATACTGGGATTCCCTAAGCTACACGTATGGAGAAATGGACTACAATCAAGACGCACATCGTCAAAGGATTGTTGACTGGATCAATGCTACCAGTGGAGCTGCTGGTGCCTTTGATGTCACGACCAAAGGAATTCTCCATGCGGTACTAACAATATTCAACATCTTGTAGCCTTTGATATTATACCCTTTTGTTTTGGTTTATGAGATATGATGGTTAAGCATTGTCTGCGTGTTAGGCACTTCAAAAATGTGAATATTGGAGACTCTCAGACCCAAAAGGAAAGCCTCCTGGTGTAGTTGGATGGTGGCCATCTCGTGCTGTGACATTCATAGAGAATCATGATACTGGCTCTACTCAGGTTTTAGTTTCTCACCATTGTAATGTCATCCTTTAAATAAACCGTCTTTAACGAAATTTCTTCCTCCTTTCTAAAAGGGTCACTGGAGATTCCCAGGAGGGAAGGAGATGCAAGGATATGCTTACATCTTGACTCATCCAGGAACACCAGCGGTTTTCTTCGACCATATCTACTCAGACTACCGTTCTGAGATCGCTTCTCTTCTGTCTCTCAGGAACAGACAGAAACTCCACTGTCGGAGTGAGGTAAAAAACTCACAATCTCTTAAAACATAGTCTTGCTAAATTCGTCAGGTCTTAAACTAGACTACTTTGTTCAATACATTATAAAGGTGAACATAGTAAAGAGTGAGAGAGATGTCTATGCGGCTATAATAGATGAAAAAGTTGCAATGAAGATCGGACCAGGGCACTATGAACCACCAAGCGGATCTCAAAACTGGTCTGTAGCCGTCGAAGGCAGAGACTATAAGGTGTGGGAAACATCTTAAGGAGGTATTATTCTAATATGTATGTAGTAAATAAAATTGCTCCCTGGAGAAAATGTTATATATATGTATCTGTTTCAGGAAAACCAGAAATAAGATTTGTCCCAATTTTCACAATACTACGAACATATTCATATTGTTGTATCAACATTCTGGCTTTGGTTGTAATGTGTATCGGTTAAGGTGATTAGCTAAATAAAGCAGTCAAAGATGTATTTTGTCACTGTTTATTTTTTAAGAGATCCTATAATATTATCTTAAAAAATTAATTCCAAAAATACTAATGCTTGAAAAATGCTAGCAGTGCTTAACAAAGTTTAGTAATTTCGTACATATGAAACATTCATTATCCTTTCCTAATTTTTTAGAAATCTTAACAAAACTTAATTTTTTTATATATAATTGATGATTTCGGTGGTAGTTTGTACTTTGTACTAACAAAACATAAAATGTCATAGTTCTGAGAATTGTAAAATTTAAAAATTATACGTAAATTTCCATTGTTCTTATAAAAAAGTGAGTATGTGGAAGAACAGTGAATTTGAAAGAAAGAGGGATACATTATATATATATATATATATATTATGATTTTTGACTGAGTTGTTCTAGTGTTAGATTTATTGGTCAGTTCCCGTTTCCACCAAACTTTAGCCGGCCGGATCCGACTTTGAAAACTGACTTGTGAAATAATACTATACCAAATTTCTCGTTTGTTTTGCTATGTTTTAATTATAAAAGTAAGTTGACATAAACTAATTTAAATTGACTTCACCATTGTGATAAATGATTATGCGATAGATTCTGATGCACGACGTGGTAGATCATTGACCATAATGTCATAGTTGTGTAATATAAAAGTTATTAATTATAAATATTTCATTCTAGCTAAGATATGATAATACCACTGTATTGTTATGACATGTATTTGGTCGACTAGTTACCGGCTCCTGCGCTCATTTTCTCCTAATCATTAAATGTTTTTTATCCCAATAAATTATTTGAATTGGCATATAAAAACATTCATTATTTGCGAGTTGCGACTTTAGGTTAACTTTCTTAAATCATTTTCAAATAACACAAATTATCTTCTTCTTTTTTGGCTAAAAGTAGACATTATCTTTGTTCAACTTGTAACATGTTATAGCATATTCAAAAATTTGCATTCACAATCTACGAAAAGTAAACATTTTGTAGAGAAAGTATCTGAGACAGTATATATATAGTAACAAAACTATGTATTCCACTAATCAAGTAATCATTATACGATAAATAAGTTTGTACCACAGTTTTAGCTCATAAATGAGAAACTAAAATTACTTAGAAAATCATTTTCTTTGAAAATTTTGTTTTTCCAATAACATTCAATAAACGTGTTTGAATCAAAATAAACAACACACCATAACACTAACAAGGAACATCATGTCATTAGCGTTAACAAAAAAAAACTCCGTAGAATAATCTATACAAGAAATATTTCTTTTTGAAGATTTTGAATTCACAATGTCATATTTTCCTTGAAGAATAGTTATCAGAGCCAAAATAAACTATTAACATATTTATATAGTTAATAGTTACGTATGCCATACTTTATATTTCAAAACTTTATTCGAATAATATTTTCATAATAAAAAATGTAGTTGTTCACTTGTTTGTACGCTTTAATTTTATAACTTCAATAATCTTCTTGCATGATGTACTCGTTAATTTTAAGTTTCTTGAAATTTTGCTTATTAATTCATGAAGAACATGAGATTAGTCAACTACGTTATTTGTATACAGTTTCAGTCAGGGGTCATATAAATTCAAGAATTCAAAATTACAGATTCGCCTTCATGGATTTGTGTAACGAATCTTATCATTGGTCGCCTTTTTCGGAATTAAACAACTGTAAATCGATTATGTGTCTTCTTTTCATTGGAAAGTGTATCCCTGCCCGGACAGTGCTGTCAGCACTGAACATGCGCGAAAAGGCTGTGTACAATGCCAATGCCCCCTATGCGGTCTTTCATATGGACCGGTTAGAGCAGGATCAGTTTTATGTTTTGACTGACATATCATTAGACCTTATACCAAAAAGAGAATTTTTATATTTCATTGCATATAGAACTAAATTATAAAAGAAATCATTAAATAAAAAGAAAAAAAAACATCAAGAAAAATGAAATTGACATTTTTTCTTTTTATTATATATAGTTTTTTTAGATGTATATACGTTCAAGTTATATACATCTAAAAAGTGTTTCAAAAAAAAATACATCTAAAAAATTAAATTATCTAGAACAGAAAGTTAGCCTTATATATTTTATACTTTATGATATATAAATTTAAATTTCTGTTCTAAATGATTGGATTTTTAGATGTCTATAATATGAAAATCTGAATTTTTGGAACACATATATTCTAGAATCTCCGATAATCATTCCATCTCAAGAGAGAAATGAATGAATTCCACGAACGCCCTAATTTTGAATCTCTTAACAAGAATTGGTCCTAAAAATTTAGGTTTAGAAAGAAAAAAATTAGGTTTAGAAACAAATAAATGTTATCTTGAGCCCATAATCTTTCTTTTCTTTAAATAAAATAAAGTTTAGCCTTCCAAGAGACACTGAACTCAAGATCTTTTGCTTTTTCCTTTAGTACATCTTTAATTCCACTCTATTTTTTCTTACAAAATGAAATAAAAGTGAAATTAGAGTAATGATTGCTCCAACCAAACTCTAAATCTCACTCCATAATAGAGTTTACTCCATAAATGGACTAAACTATTTTTTTTTTGTTCATCACTCCATTATAGAATGAGAAATATAATAGGTTTTACTTCATTTTTACTTTTACTCTATTTTTTTTACTTTTACTTTATTTTAAAGAAAAAAATAGAATATTACATTGAAAATGCTCTTATACTGCTATCAACAGAAAGAACTAGCAACTTTTCCCTTAGAAGTGGCCCTTTATTTCTCTAAACTTCATCAGGTCGGAGCTTGTAGTTGATATCTAGCACCGGCACTGTCCCTATCTGGATAATATACACACCTGCATGTACAAAATATCAAAGAAAAGAAAGAACTAAGTATTGTTTCATTCGATCTTCTAGGTCATCTGTTACCTATGCCACAATATTCATCTGTAGAATTCTGCAACCATAACTTCAATGTACAAATTTCTTTAGTTTAGACGGTATAAAACACACAAATTATGTATAGATCTATAATCCGATATATCCGTACGTACATGTCAAAAGTAAAGACTCGTCCTAGTTACCAATAAATTAACATAATGTCTACAGCGTTGCTATAATAACCATGATGCAGAAGTAGAAAAATATTATAAAGTGTTTTACCAAAAATTATTATAAAGTATTATCATAAATGATTCATGATTTGGATTGCAATACAATTTGAATTATTATCATTATTATATTATGACAATAGACATTATTTATTATATAATGCTGAGTCGTCGGTTCGGGATTATTCAAGAATCGAGACGAAGTTGAGAATGATTTCCAATCAGAGCTGGTAACATGGTGATGATCACCAATAGAAAACAATATTTTTAAGTTTGTATTTCCTCTTACTAAAATGCAGAGTCAATGTAGGCTCCTGGCTCTTTATAAGAAGCTACAACTCTACAAATAATTAAAGAGAATATATTACTCTTTTTTTTCTTGCAACCAAGAACAACCGAAAGAGCGGATCCAACTGTTCTCAAGATCTGAATCATAATATATAGTATGATCAAAGAGAAGATCAGTTCATGTGTTCATCCTTCCGATGGTATAGTAGAATCTGATAAGGTAAAAGGAACAAACTATATCTTGATTTAAGATTTTAAACCATGGTTTTCTCTAATCAGTTCGGGTATGGCTGTTTTAAATCTTCTTCTGGTGTTTTATCGGTGAAAATTTTGAATTTTAGATATACGCATTCATATAGTGTACATATAAATATATGTAGTTCATACGTTTGTTGATTTTTCGAAATCAATACACACTTACTGCATGTAATAAAAGTCAACCTGCCTGTTCTAAAAAAAGTTGAGGATATTCAGATTATTCAGGTAAATGAAATTCAAATATTCAAAAATATTCGGATTGGATAGATGTAATAACGTAACATGTACATAATACATGTCAATAATGTCGATACAATATATATTCTTCTAGTATTCAATCTCTGTTCATCTCTACAGACTGCTCACTTTTGAGTGTTGAGTTACGAAGAAATCAATGTTTAGAAAATACTTGGATAAAAAAATAAATCACATGTAAACACAAGTAGTATGAAGGTGAGGCCATTAATATAAGCAATTTGTACTCTGGATATTTACAGGAAGTGGAGCTTGATGCAACAAAAGCCAAGTTGGAGAAAGTTAGAGAAGAAAATGAGAAGTTAAAACTCTTACTATCTACCGTTCTTACTGATTATAAATCTCTTCAAATGCATGTCTCCAACGTTATCCGACCACAACATGAAGATTCTATGGAGATGGACACTAATAGCCACGACAATTTCGGTGTAGATATATCTCTTAGGCTTGGAAGATCAGACCTAAATGTCTCCAAAAATGTAGATGAAATAGATAAGATTAGTCTGGACAAGATTTCTGATGAGATCAGTGAGGGGTCCGATAAGAAAAGATCTGCACTCGGTTTAGGATTTCGGATTCAAAGTTGTGAAGATACAGATACTGATCTAACCATGAAGTTAGACTATCTTTCCAAGGATGTTAAACATATAAAAGCGGATAATAAATGCATATCCTCGAGGAAAGATATCAAAACAGCTAGAAACGAAGATCACCAAGAGGCTTTTGAAGTACATGAACAACCGGGTTTAAAGAAAACTAGGGTTTGTGTGAAAGCTCCATGTGAAGACCCATCAGTACGTACCAAGCCATACAACGATATGTTATATATAATAGGTCTATTTCTTTTTTTTTTATCTTAGACGTGACATTTATCATAGTGCTATTGATGTTATATAGATAAACGATGGTTGCCAATGGAGGAAGTACGGACAAAAGACTGCAAAAGCGAATCCTCTTCCACGAGCCTATTACCGCTGCTCCATGTCCTCAAATTGTCCTGTCAGAAAACAGGTACAAAACATTCTACAATATTTTTACAATCCAAAATTAAAACTGGCTATAGCAAATTGGCAATAAACCTTGGTTTCATCTTACAAAAGTTGTGGTAACTATTATTTTTCATTAGAAATAATCAATGGTAAATGTGATTTATGTAGACCATTTCATGGTGGTCCAGTGGTTGAAGAGAGACTAGAGGGTCCTCCCACTGCTATCTGAATCATCGTTATATAGACAAGCATTTGGCTCTTCTATATAGATCCCAAAAATTAACATGGATATTACTCCAGATGAAAAAGTGTGACATATGTAAGAATGTATCTATGTAGGTGCAAAGATGCGGAGAAGATGACACCTCCGCTTATATGACGACGTACGAAGGAACTCACGACCATCCACTTCCCATGGAAGCAACCCATATGGCTGCCGGAACTTCCGCTGCCGCCTCCTTATTACAATCTGGCTCCTCCTCCTCCCCAAGCCTAAGCTATTATTTCCCTTTTCACCACGTCTCTTTCTCCACCACTAACGCCCACCCCACGGTAACACTTGACCTCACACGACCAAACTATGATCCCAATCAATTACCAACCCACTCTTCACTCAGCTTCTCCTCCTCCTCCTCTGATCGTCCATCTCCAACAAACAGTCATACCTTGAGCTTCAGTGGCTTGAGATCACAAGCTCCCTTGACTAAATATTCACAAATGGCCCCTTTATCACATCAAACCAAACTTTCTGGACAGCAATAACTATATACTTTTTTTTTGTCATCAATGTTTAGAAATTATGGACTTCCAACTCAGTAAAGTGATAAACATCAGCAACCCATGTGTTAGATATTGTGACAGCTTCTTAGTGTCAATATGAAATATTCGTCAATCTACTTATTAGTCACATCATTCTTATATGAATCATGAGATCAGGATCAAAGTTCTAATGCGATTGATGACTAATAACTAATAAGGAATAAAGCATGACTCTATTCTGGGCCTAGGCCCATATCATGCAATATGTAATCTCTCTCTTTAAAAATCAAGCCCATCCGAGTCAAAAGGCTCCGATGGCTTCGCTGTTTACTCTTTTGACATACGACCACTTCATGGAACGACACGTGTCAATAAATGAAGGCGCGCGTAACCGCCAGAAGAAGTTCCATCTCCGACACGTTGCATATCCAAACCACGAACACACACCCACTGTTTCTGTTCTCTTTCTTTTTGGTTAAAAAAAATTAAAATTTTTAGCCGTTTTCACGTTTTCGAATCTGCAATCACTGTAGTAGTATATTGGTGTGGAGTCATCGATTTGGTGTTTCTTCACCAAGGTGATATGGCGGAAAGTGAGAAGAGTGATGTGGATAAGGAGATAAGATCGTCGGTTTCGAGCTGCGAGGCCTATTTCGAGAAAGTTCAGTCGAGGAAGAATCTTCCCAAATCTCTTCAAGATACCCTCAACTCCGCCTTCGCCGGTATCCCCGTCTCCTCCTTCCCTCAAGTTCCCGGCGGCAGAGGTAACAAATCAAAACTTTACGACTCACTCATCATAGTACTCTCCGCTTAGATTGTGTTTGTGTATCACAGTGATTGAGATTCCAGCGGAGACATCTGTATCAGAAGCAGTAAAGATTCTCTCAGACAGCAAGATTCTCTCAGCTCCCGTCATTAACAAAGACCACGAGACCTCCCTAGACTGGAAGGAGAGGTACTCAGGAATCATCGACTACTCCTCGATCATCCTATGGGTGCTGGAGAGCGCAGAGCTCGCCGCAATCGCCTTATCCGCCACGTCAGCGACCGCAGCCGGCGTCGGCGCAGGAGCCGTCGGCGCTTTAGGCGTTGCGGCCCTCGGCGTCACCGGTCCGGTCGCTGCAGCGGGGCTAGCGGCGGCTGCGGTTGGAGCAGCGGTCGCTGGCGGCGTTGCAGCTGACCGCGGGATCGGGAAAGATGCTGTGACAGCTGCTGATAGCTTGGGGAAAGACTTCTATCAAGTCATTCTCCAAGAAGAGCCTTTCAGATCAACCACTGTAAGTTTTTTTCATTACATGACAATGACATTGATTTGGTTATGATATGTTTGTTTGTGTTGTTTCTTTTTTCAGGTTGGGACAATACTTAAGTCCTTTAGATACGCTCCTTTTCTTCCGGTGTCTACTGAGAGTTCAATGCTGAGTGTTTTGCTGCTACTCTCTAAGTACCGGTTAAGAAATGTACCGGTGATTAAACCGGGAGAGCCGGATATCAAGAACTACATTACTCAGTCTGCGGTTGTTCATGGTCTTGAAGGCTGTAAAGGCAGAGATTGGTTTGATCATATCTCTGCTCTTCCTATCTCTGATCTCGGCCTCCCTTTCATGTCTCCCAACGAGGTAAGACATCAAAACTCTTGGAAGTTATCGCGCGGCAACACGAGTGAAAGAGGGCTTGTTTTGGTTTTAGGTGATTAGCATTGGTAGCGAAGAGCTTATTCTTGAAGCGTTCAAGAGGATGAGAGACAGTAACATTGGTGGTCTTCCTGTTGTTGAAGGGGCGAACAAGAAGGTTGTTGGGAACATAAGCATGAGAGACATTAGATACTTGCTTCTACAACCTGAAGTCTTCTCCAACTTCAGGTTTGTTTTTTCTCGTTACAACTTCACTTTTGGGGTCGAACTAAACTGTGTTTTTTTGTCTATGTCAAAAAGGCAACTTACGGTGAAGACTTTCGCGGCGAAGATTGCAACGGCGGGGGATAAATATGGTTCAGCGAGTCTTGCGATAACATGTAGGCCTTATTCGACTTTGGGAAGTGTTATAAACAGTTTGGCTTCGAGGTCAGTGCATAGGGTGTATGTAGTGGATGGAGATGAGGATGAGCTTTATGGGGTTATTACGCTGAGGGATGTGATCTCTTGTTTCGTGTCTGAACCTCCCAACTACTTTGAGAACTGTCTTGGCTTCTCGGTCAAAGAAGTGCTTAACCGATGATGACCATCTCTTGTTTCTCTGCTTCTTGGTTTTCTTTGGTTCTTTCTTGGTTTAGATTCTGAAGAAGTTTGTTTTTATAATCTAATTTGTAAGCCACTTTTAAAGTTTTAAAGTTTCTGTCTTAAATGGTACAAAGGTTTGGAGTTTTGCTTAAATTGTGAATTATGCATTAAGTTTGGAACTTTTTAGATTCGATGAAAGTGGATTAAGATTAGGATGGTGACATGAGTGTACCTAATTGGTTTGGTGTTAAAAGTGTCATTAAACTAAAAACAAAGAGAGCAACTGGCGATTAGGGCTGGGCAAATAAACCGAACCCGAAAATCCGAACCGAACCCGATCCGATGAAAATGAATCCGAACCGATCCGAACCCGACATAAATACCGAATGGATCCTGTTTTTTGGTATATTGGGTTATGGGTATTATCCAAACCGAACCCGGACCTAAATGGATATCCGATAGAACCCGAAACATTTATAATAACAAAAAGAACTTCTACCAAATATGATCTTAATTCTTAATATGTATCCAAAATACTTTAAGATATTATTGAACTTCTAAAATAATTATCTATTAGATAAAGGTTGATGGTGGAATGTAGCGGTTGAAACCTAAAGTTTTTTTTATTTTGGTTTTGTTTTCATTAAATAGTGTTTCTCATTTCATGAGAACTTAGTTTTTGTTTTATGATTTCATTTATCTGTTTTCTTTATTTCACTAACTATGTTTATCTTTCGCTTGATTTTGAATGATCACGTTTGATGTTTTTTCTTATTTTTGAATCGATTTTACTTATGTTTTGGCTATTAAAATATGTACAAATCATGTATTTTAAATCTGAAGAACCGATTTCATTTATGTTTTAGTTACAAAATAGGTACAAATCATGTATTTTTAAACCGAAGAACCGATTGGGACCCGAACCCGAAAGTACAATGGGTTATACCGGTTCTTTGAAGATTTACTAACCCCGACCCGAACCCGATATAACCCGAACCGGTCCCGAACCGAACTTTTATATAACCCGAATGGGGTTGATTTTGATAAACCCGAAAAATCATAACCCGAATGGATAAAACCGAAACCCGATTGGGACCCCGAATGTCCACGCCTACTGGCGATTAAAAAAATGGAAACTTTTGACAAAAAAAAAGATTTGGAATTTTTTGAGATATATATATATATATATATATATATATTTCCTCCACCTTTATTTTTTTTTAAGTTTTCTAAAACTGAACACAAAAAAATATTCATTCCGTTCTTTAAAATTACATATTCTAGAAAAAAATTTTGTTTCAAAAAGATCCATCTTTTATATTTTCAATGCATATTTTTTTAACTAATTGCAAACTTTAAAAAACTTAATTGCACTAGCTAAATTTTTATTGGGTTAAAATTATGGAAAAAAAATAAATACATAAAAAACTATATAATTTTAATGTGTTTTATTAAGATGCGTGAAAAATCTAGGATATATAGCTTTAAGGAACAGATGGAGTATCAATAATTTAAGATTTTAAGTAAACACAACTTAATTAATGCTAAAACATTTTTTTTTTGTTTCAAAATGTTACATATTTTAGATTTTTTTACATATTTTGATAAAAACATTATATTTATCTTTTTGTGATTTTTTTTTCACAATTTTAAGCTAATAAAAATCTAATAAGTGCAGTTAATGTTTTTTAAAAAAATTTGTAATTAATTAATAAAACATGCATAATGCAAAAAAAGATTTTTTGAAACAAAAATTTTCTTTAGAATATGTAATTTTATAAACGGAAGAATACCAATTATAAAATATTAGTTTTATATAAAAATAAAGAGAATTTTATAATTTGCATAAAATCTGTCAATATAATATATTTACCTAATTAAAAAAAAAATTGGCTGATAAAAAAAAAAAAGAGAAAGTATAAATGAAAGGAGCGTTTCTTTAATGCATGATTAGGTTGACACCTTTGAAGGTGCCGCGGCGACCCAATCAATTATAAGACCATTGAAGTCATAATCTTTCAGACAATCTCTGTCTCTCTCTTCTGGTAGTCTTCGATTACGAAAAGTTCATCTCTTTTCAGGTTCGTCCACTTTTAATCCTATTTTGCCTGCTCGACTGATTGCGATATGGATATGATTTAGGGTTCTTACAGTTTGTGGGTGTGTTCTGTCTCAATTTGGTTATCTTCTTAATTAGGGTTCATGATTACGGTTATGGGTTTCATCTAGCTCTTGTCATGATATGAATCTAGGGTTTCTTTTGAGAGAGTTCTTGCTGTGAGAGATGTTGCAATTAAGACATATTGCAAGTTCTAATGTTTGTTGTCTTTTCTTTTGAAGAGATACGATGTCGACACCAGCGAGGAAGAGGCTGATGAGGGATTTCAGGAGGTTGCAGCAAGATCCTCCTGCTGGTATCAGTGGTGCTCCTCAGGACAACAACATCTTGCTCTGGAACGCTGTTATCTTCGGGTAATTAAAAAAATAACATTTGCTTTTTTATGGTTAAAATCTCTGTCTTGTCTGGATTCTGATCATTTTGTCATTCTATGCTTTTAATGGAAACTGCAGTCCAGATGATACACCTTGGGATGGAGGTATAAAGTCTATACCTTTAGTGAGATTAGAGAAACTATAGATCCAGTTCTTGTTTAAGTTACCCATAAAAACTTCTAATCTTTTGTTCCAGGTACTTTTAAGTTGACTCTTCAATTTACGGAGGATTATCCCAACAAACCACCAACTGTTCGTTTTGTTTCTCGCATGTTTCACCCAAACAGTAAGTTTAAGGGAAAAGGAAACAGTTTAGTCTTTGTCTCTGTTACTCTTTGGTCTTATCGTTTTTTTTTCTCCTCCTGTCTTGTTCAGTCTATGCAGATGGGAGTATCTGTCTTGATATCTTACAGAACCAATGGAGTCCCATTTATGATGTTGCTGCGATTCTCACATCTATCCAGGTATCTTATTGATTGTCTAGTTCTGTTATTCAGACATTTCTTTATTGTTTGATCATAAACCATTGTTGTGGTTTTTACAATTGTGCAGTCACTCCTCTGTGATCCCAACCCAAACTCGCCTGCAAACTCCGAAGCTGCTCGCTTGTTCAGCGAGAACAAGCGTGAGTACAACAGACGTGTTAAGGACATTGTCGAACAGAGTTGGACCGCTGACTAAATAAGTCACCCCAGTTTGTAACATTTGAAGAAGTGGAGGAGGCCTATCAAATTGGTAAAAAAAAAACTGTGTGATTTCATGCCTCCAGTTCAGTATATGTATCATATTATGTAATGCAATTTCTGGATGAACCTATATATGCATTTTCGTGTTAAGACATCTTTGCTTGCTTCTAAGTTGTGTCTGTGTGTGTAACTATTTAAGAATCTTATCCATGTTTATCAAGATCTCCACCATTTTTTCCTTTGATCTTAGAGCATCCCCATTGAAGGTTTATGGGGGATTTCACACAGAAATCAAGAAAAAAAAATAATAAAATAACTCAATCACATGAATTCGTCTCTCCTAAAGTTCTCTTGGTTGAATCTCTCTCTCCTAAAGTTTATCACTGTAGCGCAGATTCCACGTGTCGTGGCGGTCCGCGATTGGTCTAGTTTTTTTTTTTTTTTAAATCAAAAAAAAAAAAAATTTTAATAATAAAAAATTGAAAAGATGAAACCTAATAAGTGGTTCATTGATGCAGATGCTCTTACTACCATGTCTCTCTAACATCTGCTTGTTTATAATGAATTTATGATTAATGAGGGCAAAAGATAACGATACATGTTATTTTCTAATGAGCCAAAGCTCTAATGAAAAAAGTGTGATAATTGTGAAATGAAATGACTCATTCATGATAGTATGTATATATATATATATATATTTATATCAACCACATAGCTTTTCTACTACATGATGCCATAATTTACCCGAATAGTCGAGACCGCTTGATAAATCATATAACCTTAGGCGCCAATATGCCACCTAGAGTCCCCCCAAACACTTCAGTGTTCATTGGACAGATTTATCCGTAGATACTAGACAACCAAGTATGAACAATGAAGCGTTAAAGGGAACTCAAGAGGACATTTGACAATATACTCACTATGTCTTTTGCTAATGCTTCTCTTACTCAATGACATTACTCACAACCCAAAATGGATATTTATACATACTTCTCCATGGTATGTTTTCACTTCGTTACAATGGAATATCTTAGGGATGGACCATAGATGATATAGATTCTCCATTACGTAATAAAACATGCGGGGAAATTTGAAGATGAACCAAGTCGGAATTTGTGTAATAAGGAGCTTTAAGAATATAAGTATCTCCATCAGGTTGCTGTAGGACCTTTCGTGCGGTAGATCTTATTCTACTTCTTTTTTTCCTTCATGTAACTGCAATGTTTTTTTTTTTGCTTAAAAAAATGTAAAAACTCCAAGTCCTGCTTGTTGATACTTGTGTAAGTGCCAATTCTCAAGTTTATCTTCTTATGTGTTGATAATATATATCCAAAAACTGGATAAAAACACTAACGTAACGATCTATCATCGAGTTTTTTTTCTTCATATTTAGTTTTAATGATTATGTTATGATGGATTATCAACATAATGTTTCAAAAAAATATTTCGTTAGAATTGATCATCTTATGTGTTTGCTAATAAATCCGTAAATTAAAAGCAAAGTACTAATGTGTGCTGTTGCATGGACGTGAATATATTTATTGGCATCTATGCCTAATGCGTTTATATAAATGTGATCTTTCTTTTCATGCAAAAAGCTAAAAGGAAAAGGGATTTATGCAGTTTTCTTGAATAATTTGATTTCCTTTCCTATACCTCTTAACCTGAAATCACGTCTAAGTTCACAACGGCTCCAACTTATATATAGAAACGCCAACACATCCAAAACTTTCAAACCCTAATACTCTTGTAAACTTACATTTTCCGCGAAGCATACATACAGTACATTCATAATGTATTATAGAAACAAACATCGTTTTTGTCGGATGTTTCCTAGAGTTCCTCTGAGCACTTCATTGGATATAACATTTTTTCTATCAAAATTAAATGTATTCCACTGAAGTGTTTGGGGGAACTCCTGGACTCATTCGGTATTTGAGTATACTAGACTTAAGTTTGAATGGAGGAAATACTATTTGATCGCTCTTATCTATGTATATATTTTCTTATTTGGTACAGTGTTGAAGGCGAATTAAAGTAAGGGAGCAAATATTATATACACCGCTGAGCTTTTTCATGAGACTCATTCCATCTAGTCCCAAGTGTGGCCACACATCTCTAAAACTTTTTTTGTTGCTGATAAGAAACTCTACAAACGTAGGGAGAGTTTAAATAACTATACAAAATCCATATAACCATAAAATCAAAGTAGATCGAAAAGAGTATTCTTGTTTTGGCTGGGTTTCGGAAGATCATCTCCAGTGTTGTGAGTCTTGTGACCTCTTTTCCTATTTTGGTTTGTTGTTTTTTTTAAATGGCAATAATGTTGGAAAACTGGAGTAATTATAAAAAAAAATTGATCATTTTTAAGAATTATGATAGTTACTATTAGGAAATTATATGCAATCAAGTCTAAGGTTTTCTGCTTAAAATATATTTTTAAAAACTAGGGTTGTGTTTTATTCTTCAAAAATCATTGCATCGTGGTGCCCTTGTTTGGAGACGTCTTAATCGGCTTTGAGTTATCCACCAGTCAAGTCCATTCTTTGCGTTGATATCATTGCTTACGTTTGTGTTTGTAGTTGTTGAAGTTATTTACTTTTGCGTTTCAAAAAAAAAAAAATTGTTGAAGTTATTGCGCGCTTAATTTTGTTTTTGTTCTTTTTGTCAAATATTTTGTGTGTTCTTTTCAGTTAACAATCCTTTCTCCTTTTATACTCTAAGAAAATATCTTAGACCTAATTGTATATAGTTTCCTAATAATGTACATCATAATTAACAATATATGAGCACAATAATTTCACAGTTGCTCCAGTTATAATTGTTACCGTCACTAATATTGTTTGTTTGATCTTCATCGCATTGGAGTTTTGCTTGAACCGTTGTGTTTTCCTCCAGATTCAGTGTCGTCAATTCGTCATATTATTAATGAGTTTCAAATGTATGATGTTTGCAGTGGTGGAACAAACTATGGTCATTTTGATCTCACTAGCTATCTGGTGGTATGTGGTGTTGAAGTGTTGGTTCCTTCTCAGTCCTGATGTGGTTGGGTAAAGTATCGTAATGGGGTTTAATTTTATTATTTTTTAGTTATATAGTTTTTGATTGTTATGAGTGTTAAGCTTTTGGCTAAGGGTTTCAATTTTTATAATATTTATATTTTGTTTTAAATGTTTAATGTTCAATTAATTTTGACTGTTTATCTGGATTTCACCAAAGCTTCTAAAAAAAGCTGATAAAGCAAAGAAAGAAAGAAATCTATCTTGTAAAAAGTATTAAAAGCATATCTGTTATTGTTGTATTTGAAAGTTTTTGTGAACTTCTTAAAGACTCTAAACAAAACGTTTTTCTTATTTTATTTGAAACAAAACTGTTTTACTATCGTTAATGTGTCATAAAAAACATATCCTCGCGGTTTTGCCTCTTTTTGTGATATTTTATGTCTATCAAGAGAGTGCTTCATATATATGAGCCACTCACTATCACAACATCTATGTTTCAGGCCTCTATAAACCGTGCATCTTTGTAGATTAAAAGAACATAACTAAAATGCCAATGTCATCTATATGTGGGACTTTTCCTATAATGTAATACAGTAATTCATTCAAAATCAATAAGGTAATATCTTAAGAAATAAAATATTCCTATAACCTGATAACATATAATCAATGGTTAATCTCTGCACTATCGTCTTATAGAAAAATAACAGACAAATGGTGTTAAACTAAACCTTCCAGGATTGGTATAGTAGAATAACATTAGACATAACCGAAGTTATATATTTTTAAACGGGAAATTACTTTGAGATATGAAGATTTTATGTGTTCTCAATGATAAGTTGTGGAATCTTTGTTTTTTCCTTTTAAATGACGAAAAGGTCACAGTGTTATATTGAAGTGCAAAGGGACATGTGACTCTTTGCCTTTCTTACTTATCCGTATATCCAACAGCCACCATACATAAATCCTGAAGCTTTTTTCTTTCTTCTCGTTTCGGTGGAATTTAACACATGAACCGTCAAAATGTAGATTCTTATCAAAACGTGCAATAGTTTTATACTACGGAAGATGAACCTGGTCCATGTTTTGAACCGAATAGGATAATAAGAATAACCATTAATTGTGAAACAAGTTGCTGAGGATATCTTCATTTGTACACATGCGTTATGACTGCCTTTCTAGATTTCTCAGTTATTGTTTTCTTCACTTTTGGAGATGCCATATACATTTGAATGAGGCACATGATGTGACGATATCGACCTTAGTGATGTGCCGAATGGAAGGGAAAATGAATGTATTCGTTTTGAAAATGAGCTTTCATATTACATGATGTATTATATGACAGAAGTCTTTTAAAATAATTCCAAAGAAGTTAGACAGAACATTTTTACTTTCAAAGTTAGAGACAAATTTGACAGAAAATAAATAACAGATTCATTGGAACAACTCCACCCGAAACTCAGTACATGATCTTAAATCAACCTACGTTAGCAGACATGATGTGATCGACGGTGTGAAACTATATGCATCACAATTAAAATATACTTTTACCAAATATTTTACTATCCAGTCTATAATATAATTTGTTCTTAATTTCTAAATCAAGATTGGTCACTGTGACATTCCAGATTTTGCAGTAGATCCGATGATCAGTGGCTTCCTTCTAATTAGGCTTATGATTCAACTGCTTTTAGTGTATCTTTTATTTCTTCTATTTGGCTCTTCAATTTTTTTTTCTGAAGATATTATATGTAGGCTTCAGTGATAAAGATAGATTAAAGGCTGGCACATTGGTTGGATTTAATAAGATTTTTGTATATGGCTTTAAAATAAATCAAAACCGATTTTAAGAAAGCTTAACTGACAGTTTTTTTTTGAAACACTCTTAATTGACTGTTTTAATCTGTTTTCTGGCTATTACTTTTTTATCTTGTTAAATCAGCTTATAACCATTCTAATTCACAGGTTTGTCTTAGAGCATTTTCAACTCATTGATATTTTTTATATAATATTTAGAGTTAAAGTCACTCAATCTCATTTCTGTTTTTTTTCTTCTTTTTTAGGAAAAGGAATAGTAATATCTATTTTTACTCCATATTTTGAAAAATATTATTTCAGAAGAATACATTTGAAAAATGCAATACATTTGCATAGTAATATCTATTTTTACTCCATCTGGCTAGTGCCACTCATTTACAATTCATGTTGTTTTCAAAATTATTATTTGATCGGTAATCGTCAATGATGTCCATCGATAGAAATTCCCAGTTATTGCCATAGCTATGGCGTCAGTTACCCTCGAGGTTTTCAGGCTAGATCAGTTTTCGTATTCACATCAAATGACAGACGAGAATGAGAATGGAGAGATTTTGGAGTGGATCAAGTTCATGAATGTGTCAGTTCTTTACTCGTCTGATTTAGTAGACATGTAATTACTCCAATGATAAGAATTGTCTGAGTCTCGTATACATCTTGTTGTCTGGATAGTAATGGCAATGTTTACATCTACATTTCAAAGGTGGACAAGTATGAAAGCTCAACATATAGAATCATCTTCATCATTCTCATCGTATCTATTTTCCTAGTATAGTCCAAGTTCCATCGTATCAAAGGGAAGGAAAAGAAATACAAGTTTAATTTAATTACATTAATTAGTGGCTTAAAGCTAAATGGACTTAGAAATACTAATCTGTTTAATTTACATGAAGATTGAATAAATAGATGACTCACCTGCGTCATTGGAAAACCGCTTGATAATTCATTAATCCTTTCGGTGTCAATATACCACCTAGAGTCCCCCCAAACACTTCAGTGTTCATTAGATTGATTTACTAAACATCTACGTAATGAACAATGAAGCGTTTCAGGGAACTCAAGGGGACATTTGACGCTTCATATTATCTCTTTCGGTAATGCTTCTTCTCTTAGTCAATGGCATTAGTCACAACACAAAATGCATATTTATATATACTTCTACATGGTATGTTCTTCCTCTTTTGCAATGGAATTTCTTAGGGAGGGACCGTAGATGATATATTCTCTCCATTATATATAAAAACATGCGTGAAATTTGAAGATGAACCAAGTCGTATTTTGGGGAATAAGGAGGTTAGAGAATATAACATCTCAATCAGTATGCTACAGAAGCACATTCTTCATAGGATCTTTCATGTGGTAGATCTTATTCTACTCTCTTCTTATGTGTTGGTCTTGGGAATATTTCAATTTTATGTTTTGTATCTCAAAATAACATATATTGTTTATATGAATACCAAAATAATGTCGACACTTGACCAAATGCTATATGTCAAATTCTGAAGTTGCCATCCACCAAATGGGTTTTCCAAAATCAGTCTCGATAAGGAAAAGAAAGAAAGGCGATGGTTCCTTTTTCTCGTTTCCTCTAACAAGAAAAATCTACAACTTCTTAACCATGACCAAAATTTTGATTTAGGACTGTTTAATAATAATAAATTTATTATCTTCACTGACTTAGTAATCAGTAGTATTTAATACGGTTAAATTACATTAAACCAATCAGTAATGATTTTATCTATAGGACTGGACCTGAAAACGGTTTAGAATTTAAAAAACTAGAACCAGACAAACATTTCAAGTTTTCAACTATTGGTTGTCGGGCCCACTCGAAGCAGGACCCTTCAAAAATAGGCGTATGCCACTTAAGAATGGAGAGCACACGGTATTCTTTAGTAAAAGGCGAAAGAATAGTTCGCTTTGTGCTCACCACATGGCTGCGTGGTTTTCTATCGAAGAGTGAGACCTATGTTTATAATGTAACTTCTGCTACAGCTGAGTCCCTGTTATCCGATGTGGTAGTGTTCGGACCAAAAAGACGCAACTGGATTTAAAACACTTATTGGGCACTGATGGGCCTGAAAATACCTTCGGCTTTTAAGAGATTTTTTCTTTATCCCCCAACTTACAACTCTTCTTCTCAATAGAAATCCAAGTCAAATGTTTTTTTTCCTTCTACTTTCAAATTCAATTATATGTTTTCACTTTTCAGTCAGATAGTGTGCATAAAATATCTAAGAGATTGCAATAAGTTAAACAAAAACATCTACAAATTTACAGATAACAAAGACATATATACAGAAGAAAAAGATATATAGACTTTTTTTTTGTGGGTTGTCCATCTAAATTAGATTAAGTGGTGGTTGGACGAATCAATTCTCCGAAGAACACCTCCATCTAACTGGATCTGATTTATATGAAAAATATAGTCTCTAGTCTTTGCTTCTTTTGCAAAAAGATAAATAGACTGCAAGGTTGTATTTCAACATAATGTCAAATTGGTAAGAAAATAAGTTCTAATATTAATCTTCTTATGTCTTGATAATGTATTCTAAAACTGGAGCAGTAGTACATATGGGCACAACAGAAGCAAAGCATTCATGTGTACATTTGCATGTATATGAGTGTACATGCACGTTTATTGGCATCTATGCGTATATAGTGTCATTAGTGTGATCCTTCTTATCTTGCAAAAAGCTGTTGAAAGGTAAAAGATTATATGAACTTTTCTTGAAATATTTGATTCCTTCAGCTAAATCCCTTAACCTGAATTCCTGTCTAAGTTCACAATGCCTCCAACTCTATATATATAAACGTCAATCCCTCTAAACTTTTCAAACATAATACTCTTATAAACCAAACTTACCTGCCACCAAAATATATATGGAAAAGAAAACAAACATCATTTGGTCAGATGTTTCCTAGAGTTCCTCTGAGCACTTCATTGGAGATACCATTTATTTTCTATCAAAATGTATTCCACTGAAGTGTTTGGGGGAACTCCTGGACTCATTTGGTATTTTCAGTTCAAAAGACTAGTTTGGTTGGAAATATACTATTTGATCAATCTTACTTTTTTTTTAAAAGAAATTTACGGTGTTGGTTGAGCACAATAAATCTTTTGTATATCCTTATAGAGCACTACTTAGCTTTCTTTTATTAGTCCATAGTACCAATTGAGCGTTTAGGACTCTAGGCTTACCTATATTAGTTTGCACGGATCACATAATGAATACTTATAATCTTAAATGTCTAAGTTCCTCGAACAATTCTTTTTCAAACTCTGGAAAGCAATTTCCACAAGACTGCATCTAATCCGAAGTGCCACCGCACTTAATATCTAGACCACCTTTTTTGCTTTGATGATGTGATTACATGATAAGAAACTTTACAAAAGTAGGGACAGCTTTTACTAGCTATACCAACTGGTGTGACCCCAAAAACTTACCTGTTAAAAAGATTACAAATCATTAATCATATGCGCTTATGAATCTCTTTATGTCCTCTTATAAAACAGAAAACTCATTTGATACTTTGCATTCCCACCCTTAAGCATATAACTGCTATGTATTGTAAACTCATATATTTCATAAATGTTACATTGGTCACACAAATCTTAATATCAACCAGAAAACCTACGTTTTCATTTACATTTCCATATATATATATATATACACGTCTATACATTTCCAACCAGAAAACCTATGGTCTTGAGAGAAGCTACAAAACTGTTCAACACACTTCGCAAGAAAATATATAAATATATGTTACTGACTCAAAAAGAGTCGCTAAATCTCCTTTCTCACCTTGAACGTAGAGATCTCCCGCGATTCTCCGACACAGATGAAGGAGACATGATTGCGTTTGGAGTAGAGCCCGTCTTTGTCAAAGTCTCAAGCTGTTGTAAAGTAGACAAGACATCAGACATCTCCGGTCTCAGCTTAGCTTCTGTGTTAAGACACCGCAATGCAATGTTGGCTGCTGCACAAGCCCCTTTGTGCGGGTAACGCCCTCCAAGCTTTGTGTCCATTATTCTAAACACTTTTCTCCTATCCACTAGATAAGGTATTGCCCAATCCACCAGATTCTGTTCCACTCCTACTTTCGATTTATCTACCGTGGGACGTCCCGAGAGTAGTTCGAGAAGCACCACTCCAAAGCTATAGACATCGCTCTTGGCAGTTAACCGGCCCGTTGCTATGTATTCAGGTGCTGCGTAGCCTTGAGTGCCCATCACTTGAGTTGTCACATGGGTTCTATCTCCTGTTGGTCCTGCTTTTGCCAATCCGAAATCAGATAGCTTTGCATTGAACTCCTGCATTTACAAATTAATTTCATTAATTGGAGAAACATTTCCTATAAATTTAATAAATTATATCTTGACAATTGTGATATATTCTTTTTGAAGTGTTAAAAATATTCAGTTTATGTTTTAGAAATTTTAGTAGGTGGTGTACCGAATCAAGTAGAATATTAGAGGCCTTGAAGTCACGGTATATGACTTTAGCTTCGTGGAGGAAAGCAAGTCCTCTCGCTGCACTTATTGCAACTTTCATCCTTGTCTTCCACGGAATCGGATCTGCGCCTCCTACGCAAACAAGCAAGAAACACCAAGAAAAATAATAATCATATTTTAGATTTTCATCATAATTAACTTGAATGTAACTAGATCAGCTCCATCTAAATATAGCTACCTACTTCTAAATAGATGGTTCTCAAGGCTTCCTTTGGGCATGTACTCGTAAACCAAAAGCCGCTTCTCTCCCTCTAAGCAAAATCCAATGAGCTTCACAAGATTTATGTGATGAAGCCTCCCTAGATAGTGAACCTCAGTCTGAAACTCACCAACATTTTTATTATTATTATTTAATTTGTGCTAGACATTCCATAAATTAAATAAGAGTGATCTAAAGGAAACATATTAAGGATTATGAACTTACCAACCACTCTTTGTGTCCTTGAAACCCTTCTGATTTAAGTTTCTTGACTGCAACAACCATACCTGACCCTGGTTTCGAAGGCGACAAAGACTGCTCACCAATCCAACCTTTATAGACATAACCAAAACCGCCTTCACCGATAAGATTGTTGGGTTTGAAGTTTCTTGTTGCGGTTTTGAGCTCGTTGAATGTAAAGGCCTTTAGTGTTGGAGAAGGTAAGAGCTCTCCTTCACTTCTCGGTGTATGAACTGACCATGAACTAGTGAAGCTTCTGTTGCTGTAAGAGGGTATTATGAGGCTTGAGAGTCGAGATGGCTGACTCGGTTTAGGAGAAATTCTCGATGACCCTGTTGTCAACGTTTAACACCAACATCAAAAAATTCAATTACATGAAATTTTAGTTGGGATAACTACATGAAAATTCTGATAGAAGCTATAATCGATGAATAACGGTAAACAAACAGAGTATTCAATTTCTTATAACAAGAACATAGTATTTGTTTCATTTCATTTTAAACTAACCATCCCGATGATTGAATTAACGAAACCTATGATAAAATACACATCATAGTTTCGTTTCATTAACAAGAAGTGGGTTTTGTTTCATACCTCCAAAAGAGCTTTCTCTGTTATCTACTCTTGCAGGAGAATCCAAGCAATTTCCCATTATAGAGATCGAGGTTTCTTGTCCGATTAAGCAATAAGAGTTGAATCTTTATGGAGCGAAGGAGAACAAGGAAAAAACAGAGAAAATTACAAGAAGCAACAGAGGATATTAAATTAAAAGAAAATATAAAGACAAGGAAAGGATTTGTATGATGAAAAATCTTCGTCTGTCGCTGTCGTCGTTGGTCAAAACCAAAGACGTGTATACCACCCATCGCTAGTTTGGTCTGCTGCACTTTCTAATTTCGCCTTTTCCTTCTCTCGAGTTATCTAAATAATTATAATCGCATGGAAATTTCTAGCAAGGTAATTCACACTATTTCACAATGACCCATGCGCACGAATTTAAGGAACTAATTAGAATATAGAAACAGAAAAGAGTGTGAAAGGATAAGTTTACAACGAAAAGAGTCGACGAGTCGTTGAAATTTGAAGTGGGTCGAAAGTCTATTAAACATTTTCAAAAGTCGAATAATTCCTTTTCCTCCAACCAAAAATTCCTATTCTTTTACCCTAAACTTGCAACGTCATGCATCTTTTGAGTCCAAACTTCTTTTTGTCGATGACTTTTCTTCTTTCTTGCAGCCAAACCTTTCTTTTTTTTTTTTATCTTGAAAAATACTAAAATGAAAGATATCGCTTACTTATGATACTGGGCTTTCAAAAGCCAAACCCAATAGTGTCTTACATATAATTTTGTCTGAACAACGTGGTACATAAAAGTCACAAAGTGTTCTGTTTTCTTTAATAACGTTTTTGTTTGTTTATTTAGATTTTACCTTTATAGATTGAACCCACATTTTTTCATATTTAGAAATTTTATTAATGCTAAAACACAACTGTGTTACAAAAAATAAAAATAAATAATGCTAAAACACAAATGATGAGCACAAATGAATGAACGCCAGTTTGGCAAATCATATTTATATCACTATTTTATGAACGCAACTTCAACAAACAAATCAATGATATATAATACATGTTTGAGTATACAGAGTAATGACCATAATATGCAGTTCAGTGTTTATTAATGGACAATATGTTCTCTTGATGTGGTGTTACCAAAAAAGAAAAAATGTTCTCTTGATCTGAATAAAGACTGCATTCCGGACGTTTTTTCTGCAATCATCCGACAAAATTAGATTAAACGGAAATTGTTTTCTGGAATTCCAGTTTTTATGATCTTGCCATTCAAAAGAAAGTAAACCTTGGAAGCACTCTAGTTATGTTATAATACAAACATGTAAAATAACTAACCATTTGATACTCTTTGATTGGAGCCATCAAGCCGGATTGAGAGTTCAAATGTTAGCTATTAGAGTTATTGGTTACAACAAGGAAATTATATTTATATATACGTGTCATAGTCATATATGTATGCTAATGCCTCCACCAATCTAAGCACTAGTTCGACCTTGCTTTTTTCAAAAGAATTTAGGTTCCTATTTATTCTTCGCTCAGTAATTAGAAGTTCTAGCGAAGGTCGGTCCCAAAGTCCAACTTGAGTTTTGGATGTGTGTGTCTACAAAAATATACCATAACCGACCGTTGACAAAATAATTAAAAAAATACTGAAAAGCATATAATATGTGGCAACGTGAAATGGCAACGAAAGATCGTTAGCTAATACTTAAACAAAGTGCAAAACATCGAACCACTATCCTTCATGTCATTGCCAGTCACATGCATCCCATCTCTCCTTTTACTATTTTATTTTCACTAAAATAACATATTAAATTAAGAAATAATATACGTATGCTTAATCTTTCGTAGTATGTCATCTGGCTCGTCATTTTTATTCATACGCTAGGACTTACAGAATATAGACATTCCAACATTTTCACTCTCCTTAATATTGTATTTTAATAGCTGCATTTATGCACATAGTTATCTATTTTTCCATTATGGTCTACGTAAGACCAAATTAGAAATGAATTAGCTTTTCAGAAGGTTCATATACAAATCTAATGCCCAATTTGTAAGTTTTATCATTGAGGATTATAAACTTAGACATTCTAAGTATATAACCGTATAAGAAACGAAATGATAAACTAATTAACAAATTGATATGTATTACGTTATATATAGCTTAATAAGAAAATATACATCGTGATCTTATGTACCTTTAGTTGATATTATTCTGAGCCATTCTTCCTTTGGAAGTGAGTAGTTAATCAAGTAAATGAAGCAGCAAGCACATGGCCACATAGCCATCTCTTCTTTACGGGTAATTCTTTGTTTTGTTGTAGCGACACTACCTATATAAAATAGTTGGGAAATACATGTTAGCATCTGATACACTGTCACCAAAAATGCCAAATATATTTTTTTCTCAAAAGAGATTTAAAAAAGAAAATGAGGTATTAAATATCCAGGCTTCAAAAGATTAGATTAAGGAAATGCACATGATCCCGTAAAGATTCTTAGATTAATTAATGCATAATGGCGCATTTTATAAGTTTGATGTCTCTTATCATATATCGTCGACTTTAAAGTATTATGGCATCCTCTAGGGTTTCAGATTCTGTCACATGGTTAGGGCCTGCCCTAAAATTTCGGGGGTATGTGGTTATATCTATGTAAAAAAATAAAAAAAATTTAAATTTAGAGGCCTAAAATTTTTTTTGAAACTTATTTGTATGTAATTTTTTTTTAAAATGTGGGGGATCTCTTGCAAATATTTTTCCTACCATAGTATAGGACCGGCCCTGCACATAGTTGCTTCTTCCCTATAAATTCTTCTAATTTTTAACCATCTTTTAAATTTACCAATTTACTATATATCCCTCAATTCGGTTATGAATATTTTAATGAGTATAACTATCCGGACTATTAGACGCTAACCTGTACTCTGAAAAAGAATCACATTTTCGCTAGTCATTTTTCCATATACTAATAATTCGTGCGGCTTAGATGTATTACAAATTATGGAAATTAGCGTTGTGGGAATTGCCATATTTGTCGAAGTTGATTTTCATATTTTGAACCTCAGCTTATCTCTATGATTCGATTTAGTTTAGACTTGTAACTTGCACGTATGAGAGATATTTTGCTTCAGTTTGATCCTCGGTTATAAAGCCATCTCCAGTAAAACACTAAAACGTAAAATTTGGTATAATTAATAAGATACCAAAATTGATACTATTCCATCAA
The DNA here is from genome assembly GCF_000309985.2 of Brassica rapa. NCBI lineage: Eukaryota > Viridiplantae > Streptophyta > Magnoliopsida > Brassicales > Brassicaceae > Brassica > Brassica rapa. The sequence goes on along the minus strand of NC_024801.2, from coordinate 24,609,018 downwards.
ATTTTATGTATTGTGAATAGTGTTACACTAAATTTGGTGTAATACTTTTCGTCATTCCAAATCTTCAAAATATATATTTTATTATGTTTTTTAATAATATAGTTTAATTATTATTAAATTTATAATTAAACATAAATATATTATATTATATTATTTTTATTTTTAATTTATTTTCACATAATAAAAAAAAATTATTTTTATTTTCAAAATAAATATCACTTACAAATAATAAAATATAAATAATAATTTAAATGTGATAAAATAATTATTTACCAATTAGAAATATTAAAAATTTTAAAACTAAAAATATCAAATAATATATAATATAATTTTTGGTATGAAATTTGATGTAATTGTTAGAGATGTCAAAAAAATATGAAACAAACCACTAAATTTAATGAATTGAATCACCAAATTTAGTTTAAATTAAACATCAAATTTAATGTCATTGTTAGAGATGCCTAAGAAAACGTAGCGAATTCTTGCACCCAAAAAAAATGTTGTGAATTTCTAAATATATATAACCACCGAAGATGATTGTACGAATAAGTGTCGTGTCGATATAATTACGTTTCTGAACGTAATTGATTGATTTGACCCCCGAGTTATTTCATCCACGCAACTCTTGTATATATGAAGTCTTTTTTGAGGGGGCTAAAGTATATATGAAGTCTTGATTTTGATTTTAAAATTGTTTAGGAAAATTAAGATATGAAGAAAAAGAAAGCTATGTTTGGAAAAGTGAAAGATTTAAATGATTTTTAACTAACGTTTAACTAGCTAGTTTCCACTTCCCACATTTCATGATATGGCTTTATGCTCGTTTAAGCAGTTACTGAAATTACATAAATGAAATCTTATTCTATGAATATCTTAATTAAGTATTGAAATCGTATTCTATAAATATCTTAATTAATCACGAAACAAGGTCTGAATTACAAATTTTTAAATCTACATATCAAATAACGGTTATAACTAGATTAATAATTAGGGAATTTCTTTTTTCAGCTTTAGGTAACAAGCTTTGAACTACATGATTTTATGATACATGATTTAGCTAGAGACATGCAATATTCCTAGTAGTACAATTAATAAGTATATTACGTGGAAGAGATGAGTAACGCTTTTAAGTGTAGTTGAAGCATCCAAGTTACAAAGGGTCCATTAACCAAAAAAGGCAAAGCAAACCAAAAAAGTTGTCTAGAAGAAATTGTACTTAGAAACGAAGTGAGTGATTCTAGCGGGTCTCACCAACTCATTTAGTTTAATTTTTATTTAAAATCTTTTATAATCATATTGGAGACTAGAGAGTGCTGAAACTATTAGAAACTATTATCATACACGATAATATATATATACATGATGAACCAATTCCTTTGCAAGGTTTTTTTTAGTTAACACCAAGTATCTGAATGTTTTCTTTTGGGATAGCAGATATAGACTCACAATCTTTGCAACTGGAACTACATGTTAACACCAACTATCTATGAGCTACCAGTTCTTTTTAAAACAATAAAGTGAGACAAGTATCCTCTAAAAGCGAATGTTCCTTTAAGTCGATCACTTAAATGCTTGTTAATGCCATGTTTACAAACATAGTTTGATTATCAAATTTAGTGAGAATGTTTCATTTGATTTAGTCCTGCTCGAGATTTCATAGCTAGCGACACCTAAATTATCTTGATTTTTGAAGAGGTCGACGACGATGCTACTTTTTAATAATATGAAAACAGTGAAAACATTATAAATTATTTATGGACCTACGATCGCTCAGATTTATGGCAACCATTTTTTTTTGTATCAACGTCACTAACAGCAATGTTGGCCTTGGTCTCTCCACATCTTAGGTCCCAAGCAACTTTTATTTACTATCCTTTTTGTCGTTTCTTCTGCTGTTAGCGTCTAAGTTCCCAACAAAGCTAATTCTTCCACCATTTGTAATTACAATTAACTGTTATTATTTATAATGATTGGTTCAAAGATGTTTAGATATATACGTTGATAGCGAAAACAAATTTTCTTTTTATCACAACAATAGAATCGATGTCTTTAAGAAATTTCGAGAAGTTTAAAAGTGTCGGCCATTTGATCGCGGAAGAGTCGATAAAAAAGGAGAGTGACAACTTTCCAACCCCGACTTGTTTGCTTGCTTTCCCTCAACTTTATTTGTCCGTTTCCTCTTTCTCTCTTGGAATCTGTGTGTGCCTATGTCTCTTGTTACTTCCTTTTCTCTTGTGTCACGTTTATAGAAACTACTACTTACTTGTTCAAAAAAAAAACTTCTACTTAAAATCAAGTATTATCATAAATAAAATAACTAAAAAAAGATTGAGTTGCGATTGGTTATATCGGTTGATCATAGAATCGTAAAAAAATAAAAAAAATACTACAGAAAAAATCAAAATCTGTCGAATGAACATGAAAATAAGTTTCTTACACGACTGAATAAATTTTATAGGATGGTGGAATACATAAAATATTAATTAAAATATATTTTATAATATTTTATTTATTATAAGAAAAACAATAAAATTTATTTAAAAATATTTTATTTCTTATTATAAATATTTAACCTATTTTCCAATATGATTTAATAATAAATTGATATTTATAATAATATAAAATAAATTGTAGTATAATTTTACTTGTAATATAAATATCTATCATTAAAACATATTGCTATTTATTTAAAATTTTAAATAATATTATCAAATAATTAAATAATATAAATATTAATTTTGTAAATAATTTATCAAAACTTAATTTTCCACTTAATAATTTTTTTTTTGCATTTTTTGTCAGCAAAAGCACAAACTTACATTTTTATATCTTTCCATTTCATAATTTTTGTTGATTGGCAAAAAAATTGTGGAATCATGTTTAAATGTGATTTCACCATTCCGCAAAGTTGCCAATAAAGATTTATATGGTTGAGGATATGTTTGTTTTTTAATGAAATTGGATTGATGAAAAAGAATTATGATGGGTTTATGCATTAATTAGCCAATTCCTGAAGTTTATATACAATATACTTCTATGAATTGGCTAAATAGGGCACAAATCACATTTATAATTCTTTTAAGGTAGAGTTACAATTTTACAAAACTACGGGGTTATGGTTTTGCGCGTGCTTAAAAATACATGTTTTATCTGATAACATTTTATTTGTTTCTAAAAAGAAAGAGGCACAAGCTGAATGAAATTAATAATGATATCAAGAAGGTAAAGAAAGGCAAGGGTTATGAAATTGATGGTCTGTTCTTCTGCATCCTCAGACGAAAATATCGTACGTCTTTTGTAAGGTCTCGTGATTAAAACATTAACTCCTTTAGATTTTGTCCCATCATTTCTTTTCTTTTAAACCCGGTCGACCAAATCATGACATATACAGAACTTTCATGGGTTTAAACAAAAATGATAATTTGCTACATGGAAAACGTCATTTTCATTGTCTATTCCATTTATTTCTTCCCACTTCTGAATATGACGACTACGACCACATGGTGCCAGTACCCACGACTAAACGATTTAAATATTATATTATTTTCTCCATACTAAATTCTCATAGACAAATGTTATTGCCATAATGATATATATGTATATAATTAGATGACTTTTACCCATTATTTGACATACCATTGCTGAAAAAGCACAAAAATCTCGATGGTGTTTGGTTGTAGATTTCAAAGTGAGCTGATGACAGACTCCAATTTTTTTTTGAAACATGCATGGGTTCTTTTGAACAAAATTCAATACAAAAACAAAAAAATATATTATTTAAAAAAAGAAAAAGAAAAAGAAAAACAGGTCGTTCAGTTTCAATTGTACTGTTGCTGATCAAGCCATGGCCAGAAACCAGAGTGGTCATCCATTGCACACAACATGTTACTGATACTGTTTTCTTCTTTAACCATGCTTTGTCCTGACGACGAGTTTTGGAAGAACTGCATCGTCGTTGTGGTGGTCGTTGCGGCTGCTGGTGACGGTGGGAAGAAGTGTCGACCGACTGTCTGCGGTGCTGGTGGGTGGCCGCCGGTTATTGTGCTGTCTACTGATGGCAGCGCGGTCGAGATATCAAGTCTGAGATTATCGGAACTGTTATCGCTTCTGTTACTGCAAGATCCTTCTGTCTCTTTGTTCAAATTTATTGATTCTATTTGTTCTTTGTTTTTTAATCCCATTATCTGAAGTTTTAAAACACATTTATGAAACATATTAGATTCGAATTTAGAAAAAGAAAGTACTGTATAATGTGATAAGCATAACAAAGCTATTATTTTCAGATCTCTAGATTCATACAAGAGGGGAAAAAAGAAGATAATGATGTTTAAAAGTCATGAATCATGTCGAGTTTACTAACCCTACTTGAATGAATCATGTCGAGTTTACTAACCCTACTTGAATGCAACTTCCGATCCAATAATTATTATCAAAATATTATTTTTAAATAAACTTGATTTTTACCTTTTAAATTTTTTTAAAAAAATTACCCTAGTGAACACAATATAAGAGATTATTAACCAAAAATTCCAAGTCTATAAACCGTCTGTATCCAAATAGGAAAATATAACATATTCCAATACTTTTTAATAAAACAAACTGTATTTAATTAAAATTTTCAATTTTTTAAAAGTAAAGCTGTGAGATTAATTACCTCAGCTTGGAGTTTCTGATTATGAGTTTGAAGAAGCTCATTATCAGCTTTAAGGGCATCGAATTGCTGTTTAAGCGTATCATAATCTTTCTCGAGCTGCTTTGTTTTCCAGCGAGCTCTTCTGTTCTGAAACCAAATCGCGATCTGTCTTGGCTGTAAACCCAAGGCACGAGCCAACTGCATTTTCATCTCTGGTTCAAGTTTGTTTCCAAGCTCGAAAGTCTTCTCCAACGTCTTCACTTGCTCCATGTTCAGTCTCCTCTTCTTCTCTCCCATGTGAGACCCATCATCTGAATAATCCTCTTCTCCGTTCATATTGTTCCCCACTTCTATTGGAGATCTCTTACCTAGAAACGAAGCAAACCCTAAAAGCAGAGCAAGAAAACAGAGTTTTTAGAATAGAGAGGAGACCATGACTAAGTGTGTGTATGTATGCATATACCATGTAGATCTTGAGGTATAGAGCAAGAGGGAAGGAGAGGTGCAAGAGATGGAGCTTGATGAGGATGATCGTCTTCGTAAGAGGTTTGGATCATGAAATTTGAAGGGAAAAAAGACATTCCATTATTACAAGACATTTTTTCTCCTGTTATTCAACAGAAGACAAGACACTGTTGGCTCAAACTTTGGTTGTTTCTATTTAGTTTTTTCTTGCCATCATAATTGAGAAGTCGAGATCTCACAACTCTTTACGTGAGTCGGAGATTCAAATTGATAAAGAGAAGAGGAAAAGAAAGGAGAGATAGTGAAATGAATCGGCCTATAGACTATACCACTTATGGTATTTGTTTTCTTCTTTATTGCGTTTTATATAGAAAGGCTGATAGAGAGAGAGGGATAGAGAAACGAATCCTCGTTATTGAGTAGATAAAATTGCTTAAACTCCATTTAATTAAACTAAACGAAAGCTATAGTCCGACTCCATTTTTTTTGTTTTCATCTTCCACTCTAGATTTGCTGAAATGCAATTTACTTGACCATGGTATACCAACAGTACTCTGCTCTATGACTATTTCGAGGTGCTGATGATAAACGTTGATGATAAAATCTGGATATTAATTGAGGTGTAATTGCGTCGAGTGAAGCCAAATAATCATCAAGATCTAGAACAAAATATTATGTTGTTAGATTGTTCATATTCATATGTTTACAATCATAAGAAGTTTTAAAATCCTAAAGTGAAATTTGAACCAAAAGATAGAGGTATATTTAGTTAGGTTCAGAGTGATATGATTTTTGTAATAAGTTTTTTTAAAAGATGTTTTTTGTAGGTTTTAAGATGAGTTTGAGTGAATTAGGAAAATTGTTATGAGTTTTATCAAAACACTCTGAAATTCCATTTCTAGTCACGAATTTTGGATCTTTATATTTACAATTTTAACAGTTCTCCTAAAATAACATATTCAAACTATTTTAATAATATGAAATTAAAAATATTTTTTAATTAAAAGATCAGTAACACCAATTTCTAAATGATTTATTAAAATTCATGCTCCCATCTGAATTCAATTCCAATATAATATTATTTTGTTGAATATTTTTACAATATGAAAACGAAAGAATTTGAATATTTTGAGGAAAAATATAAAAGGGTTACAGCTTGCTTACAATGAGAAAAAAATGAAAAGATGAGAATCAAAAAGGTTTGGCAATGTGGACCCTGGAGAGACACCATTCTCACAAATGACTCATCATCATTCTAGCCGATGATCGAAAACGTTGGTATCTGGCAGAACCTTCCCCCTTGTGGTATCACGGGGTAACGCTTTCTCTTGGTTTTGCTGGACCATCTAGACCTCCAGAAATCAACTGATCTTCGAAGGCAGAGCACTCACGCCACAAGAAACTAAGCTCAAAAGCCATTCTCTCCCAAAAAGAATGGAAGCATGCACAAGCAAACAGACCGATAATAGCCTCTTCTCCGATCACGCAACCCAAGATCACCTACAGCAACAACACCATCTTTTGTAACACAGACGCCACATGGAGAACATATCATAAGGCGGCGAGACTGAGCTGGATCTTCACAGATCAGAACTCCTAAGAACTCCACAGAGCTTCTACGTCCCAAGCAAACGTCTCCTCCGCCTGCATGGCCGAAGCCCTAGGAATCAGAGAGGCACTAATCCAGACTTCCTCTCTCCAATTCACCAACATCTGTCTCCGCTCGGATTCTCAAGTGCTCGTCAGAGCAATCACCACGAGAAGACGATCGACGGAACTCTACGAAATTTTATCGAACATCGACTCGCTGGCATTCTCCCCTACCTCCCCTTTCCTTTCGTGTTCCTTCATCTTCACTCCACGGGTTCGCAATGGCCCATCGGACCTATCAGCTAAATCATGTCTTGTTTCCTATTTGGGTCCGAGACCTTTGATTTAGTTTTTTTTATGAAAGTAACCAGTTGATCAAAAAAAAAAAGAGAATCAAAAAGGCAAGAAGGAAACAACTCTTCTTTTTCCCCTTGGGAAAGACATACAGATGTGTTCTCTCTCACTCACCATACCTTTTTTCTCTCATCATACAGTAATTAGAGACATGCAGATGTGTCCTTTTTCTTTTGTAAACCAAATTTGATGGGTCCAATGCTCATCGACCTAAAAAAAAACTATCCAAGTTATTTCTCTCTCAGTGTGTACTAAATCAAAGATCTAATTAATGTACAGTTTGTTACTACTTATTGATTCCCTGGTTCAAAATAAATTAACCAATATATTAGTTCTTTTTACAATTTAATATACGTAGGGAAGGTGGATAGTGAACGGGTCCACTGTTGATCCAAAAAAGTGTATATACACTAATAGTACGTATAGGCCTATTAAAAATCGTATTGTGCTACATAGACCAACCTAGCCTTGTAGGTCTATCGAGGGTATTGAAATTTAGTATTTTTATGTTTCTTGGGGAGAGAGAAGTGATATTATTGATTTTCAGATGTTCTATGATGCTAACGTTGGGATTACTTAGATGCAAAACATGGATAAAACAGTTCATGGACTATGGCATTATTTGTTGCAATCGAACGCAATCTATCGATAGTTCGTGGGTTCGATCGAATCATATTTGTTTCCGCGTTCCTAAGTCTTTTTTTTTTCTATTAAAATGCATGAAAATAAAAAGTTTACAAAGCTAAGCTTAGTGGCAAATGCCTTACAAAGAACAGAACCTGAAACTGCAAGCAGCACAAAAAAGGACCCACTAAATATTTAACTTGCCCAAGCTAATAGTTAGCGAGTAGAAGAGAAGACTGATGATTTTGGAAGAGTCAGAGGCCAGAAGCATAAGCAGCATACACAATGAGAAATCAACTGTGCCATGCTTGAAAGAGAGTAGAGGAGAGTTGAGGGTTACTTATCCGAATGGCTGCAATCCTTAACTTGATGATTGTATCAATTTCCTTGACAATGGCTGGTGGGGGCCTGAATCTGTTTCTGTGTTGCCGTCCATTTCGCTCCGCCCATATGTAGTAGATAGACGCTTGCCAAGCCAACAGGGTGAGTAGTCGAGAATGCGCCGGAGACCTCAACCTTTCCAAGTCTGTGAGAACTTCATTCCATTCCCTCGGAGAAGTAAAACCCGATGTATAAGCAACTGAATTCCAAACCTCCCAACTGCGTTCCTAAGTCTTAGAAAACCATAAATTTAAACAAAATTTTCAAATTCATTTTTATATTGTCTACAACTTGACCATACTTTCGATAACGTCACCAAAAGCATTAAATAGCAACAAGAAATTTTAAATTTTTAGCTTGGAACAAGGTATACAAAGTTTCAACATTCGTAATAGTTATTTCATAATAATTATTTTCAAAACAAAATAATGAAAGAAAAGAGAAGTTTAGTTCTACTGTTTCGTTTATTTTGCATATGCCAACATGGATATATATATATATATATATATATATATATATGCAAAAAACAAAATCAAATATATAGACATAACGTGTTATATGGCTTATGTACGCAAGAATGCATATGCATTAATGCATGTATAGACAGACTTATAAAGATGGTACGTGGGGTATTTAGGTTAAGGAAAAAAACAAACAAAATCACTGTTTAATTAACCCCACATAAGAGCTGTTCTATTTTGTCCCTACTTCCTTCACCTAATCAATCTTTCCTTAATTAATTTTCCCAACACCCCTTGTGCCGTTTTAATATAGATCAATTTATCATAACTAGAGCCCCTGTCCGCGCTTCGCGCGGATTACATGTTAGTTAAAGAACAGTTTAATTAAAATTGGGAGTTTTAAAGTTTCTGAAAGTATAAGTTAAGTTTTGTTTCTTTTATAATGCGAAGACGTTGGAAGCGGTGATCACATTTTTTTATAAACCAAAGTAAGTTTGAATAATAAATTATGTTGATGAATTTAATATTCGTAAGAGAAAATAGTATTTGAGTGTGCCTATTAAATTGACGTAGAAAGCTGTAACGTAAATTTTAAAAAAGTTGACTGGTGTCGTTTGCTATGAGGCTTAGGATAGCAATTTATTCCTCTTTTGGAAGCTTCTCACGTCGGTTTGCCGGCATTAAGTTTATACCATTTCACGTTCGGATGTACTGAACCGTACCAAACTGAGAAAAAAAAAATTAAGCTGAATTTCTAGCTAAAAAACACCATATAGAAGCAAAATAGAGAGATCATATATCTTTTTTGCCACAAAAAAAATGCTCTAGTTCATTATTTTGTTATCTGGAAAACGGTAATATGCCATTTGTAGAAGCCACATGTTTTCCATCCTGAAATTACTTATGTGAATTAAGAACAACAAATTCAGAATCATGGATTCGTTAATCAAGTCTGAAGACTGAAGTAGAGAAAATATTACTTTCTTTATTTGGACAAAAGAAAATATTATTTTAGAAGTATTAAAATATTAAGAAAGGTAGACAGCTGGGAAAGTTTGTAATACCAGAGGGAACCTGATTGTTACTGCTGCCTTTAACAATGTGTCTTGCAGATGTCACACTATTGTCGCTCTTATACAATCATTTTCTAATCAAACAATCATGCAATCAAAACCACACGCAACTGTACCAAAATAAAACCATACCATTAACAAATATAGATCAATCAACTAATAGCATAAGAGAACGCGTAATGGATTGTACCATGTAACCGTAAGTGTCTGATCTCTAAGTTATAGGTGAATCAAATCTCGCTGAAGAGTTGATCCGTCCATGTTCTTAATATTCTGACGTTGTTGAGATGTTTCCCATTAATTAGCTTAATGTGGAGGAGACAAAGAGAGGGAGAATATTTGAAGAGGTAGGTTTCCATAGGAAATTTATAGCAATTTAGGGGTTTAATGGTGGAGGAACGTTATGACGGAAATTCAGAATGGCAGGAAGTGGCTTTGCTCTTAATATTTGGTTGAGAATTATAATACACTAAAAAGTAAAAGAGTACCTGACTTGTAAGTTTGGTTGGATGAGAATATTTATGCTTATGTGGCATAGCTTAGGAGCTTTCAAATTAGCTCTTTTTATATAGTAGGATAGTTTTCTAAAATACCAAGAACCACATAATTATTAACATTTACATTCTATTTCACTTTATATTAAGACTCCAATATTAATCATTGCTTATTGGAGTATTTACCCGCCTAACTGACATGCACAGAGATGGCCCATCACCTCGTGCGAATCAGAAATTAAAATTTAAACTTTAGTATTCGAGTAATTATCCATTTTTTTGTAAACTATGTAATTATCCATTTAACTAATATATTCATATATGTAGACATGAAGTAAACTGAAAACAATAGCACTGGTTAAATTAAACTAACCATTTCAGTACTCATATCGATCAAAATATTATGTTAAATATTTGATTTATTTGAGTGAGGCATGTACATACACATGGTTGTTGAGAAAAAAAAAATATACATACAAAATTATATACAAACCTAACACTAGTAAATCATGTTCTAGAATATATAAAGAGTATTTGCATCTCATTTAAGACACATTTGTATACAGTCAACGAGCCTAAGAAATTTTTTTTTTTTTGGTAAAAATGTTAAAAGCCTAAGAATTTTTTGTATAAATGATCACATTTTTATTTTTTTAAATGATGACCTTATTTTTTCAAGTTTTCTTATAGTGTTTCCAAATCCATTCTTTCTTGACGGGATATTCGACTGGACGCGATATATGCACTCCATCATCAAGAAGTGAAAATATTTGCATGATAAGATTGGTGAAAAGGCTAGCTAGTCTCACAAGTTGCTGGAAATTGAGATTATATTGTATATCCATGTTTTTTATATGATCATCAAACTTTTTTTTTATCTATTTGAGAAAAAATATATGCCCATATATGGTTTCGATTAATGTCTATCCATATAAAAATGTCATCATCGGTCACAAAATTTCAATATGAAATTGAGAAATGTCAGCAATGTAGTTTTCAAGAAGTCACAATATGTCTCTCCCCACGCGTCACCGGTCCTCCTAGCGTACTAGCTGCATAGTATAAAATACTGTATATGACAAATTTATATGATATATACGTGATCGTTCGTTTGTGCTTCTGTCAGATTTTACATGGGACGTCACTATTGCTATTGTGGTCAGGCCGTGGCTATAGTGCATTAGAAAAGTCATTCGACTCAAACATCTAGTTTGTTGGAGAGGATCCCACGATGAAAATAAGTAAAGGACATAATAATATATAAAAGATTTGAATCACTTTATTTATCCCTAATTAATTTTAAGTTGGAAACCCATAAAACTTGTAACGATATCAGAGCGCGCGGTCAACATCAGTCAACATCGGTCTTCTGAGTTTGACTAACTTTCCCGTGATTTAAATTTACTTTTTCTTATAATTTAATTATATCTCTAATTTATAGGTAAAATGTATATATTTATGTAAACTTATTATATTATTATTTGATATACATATTTGGTTGATATGATTGTATTTAAAATTATTTAAATATAATTATAAATAATCTTATTTAAAAATTGCTTTAGACCTCAAATATTAGTCACACGGCACTGATTATAAATATTAAATAGAATGATTCAGATGTTGTAGATTAAAAAAAATAACTATAAAGTAGGATGAATCTTTTTTGTCAACTTCCGAGTTTTATAAAGCCATACAATTTAAGTGTATGTTAAACATGTGTCGACTTAGAATGAAAATACAACATGTATTTAAAATTTAACATGCAAATCTGTAATTGTATCTCTGCCACCAGCAAGCTTCGTTCCTCAAACCATCGTTGATTAAATCTTTTCTACCACAATATTGTGTCATCTTTGATTTGCACTACCACAACTGCATCAAATGATAACTCAGGAAGAGCTCAAATGACCAATCAAGAGATTTGTCGGACCATCTTCAATATAGAGAAGATGCCGGTTTAGCTAAATCTCCATTAAAGTCAGCCGAGATCAAAACCAACAACACTGCTTCCTTTCCGCATAGATACTTTACTAAAAAGCTAATCTATCGGTTTCACAATACGGAGAGTAAAGATTGACTCTCTTTAAGAAGGATTAAAAAAAAAAAAGAGAAAACCTAACACATAACAAGAATCTGACAATTCATTGTGAAAATTTAGATAGAGAACATAAACGAAAAGAAAGTACAATGAGTCAGTTGTAGAAATTTGTTGGTTTAGTGATTTACAGAATTAAACTTAATTATTTTAATTATTCAAAGTAAATAATTACAAATCAACTAAGAAGAATTATCAAAGATCTTAAGTATAGTGTAAATATTTTAATATATATATATGGACAATTATTCAAAAGTGATATCTATAAAATTTCTAAAGATGTTTTATGGTATCCCAGTTGATTTTAGTTATTTTCCTAGTTTGGAAAAGTGGGTGTTCACTGTTCATGTTGTTGTTGTCCAACAAAAACATGTAAATAAAGCAAAGAAAACATTAGTGGACCTATGACAAGAAATAAGGGAGGCCCAAAAGTTGGCTAATATTAGCCAACACAACAAGGCATATTTGTCCACTGGACATTCGTTTTATTATTCCTTCAAACACTTCGCTTTCCTTCCCATTCTCGTTAGTATGCTATCAATTTTCTTTTAGCAAGAACACAAATACATTCACTCCCATATACGTATACTTATGAATTTTAATAGATTACTAGATTTTGATCCGCGCTTGGAAAGCACAAATATTTTTTGAAATTAAGTATATATTTTTGATGAATTTCTATATAAGAGTATAAGTTTAAGTACATTTATTCGGAATCTCGAATCGAATTGTACCAAACTGAAAAAAGAACCAAAAATTAAATGGATACCTGAATATTTAAAGTACAAATTGTATATTTAGAAATATTAATGATGATGGCTGATAGTACATGTACATTTAATTGGTGAAAAGAAAGCATTCTATTTTCCAAATTATTGAATTCTTTTTAGTGGAGTACATATGTGATCTATAAACGAATTAAGATATTAACAATGTTTTTATATTCAATCCAAACTTGTGATCGAACTGGTAAACATGGTGGCCGTATATAATCCAGACTGGCTTATGTTTTTCATTTAACATTCTATCATATTTTTTACATTCATATGTTTCCAAAAACTTCGTATTTAATGAAAACTTATTAATTAAAAATCTAATAAAACCAAAAAATCCGTCATTTACCTGTGGACCGATACTGATTGATTATTTCATCCATACTTTATAATAGTATATAAAACTAAATAAACTATTTTATTTGTCGTATAAATAAATTGATTGTATTTATGTTATGCAGTTTAATTTATAGATTTTGTAATGATCAACACTATTACAATTTAAATGTATATGTATATTTTTTAGAAGCATACAATGGATTTACACTTATTAATAAAATTAAAATTAAGATTGATAGAATGAGAATTTTTAATAGATCATGAATCCAAATAATTAAATTAATGGATATGCAGTCTTTATCCCAAAAACCAAAATACAAAATTTTCATCAATGAGAATTAAATTTTGTTTGTAAATTTAAGAAAATTTTGGAAAATGGTTATTTTCTTTAAAAGAGAAAAAATATGAATGTTTCTGTCTTAATAGTATAGGTATTCTTATTTAACTTATATTTTTGTAGTTGTTAGTATATTTAAGTGTCATTAGATGTGGTAATCGTAGTTGATGGGATACATATGATCGATCTTGTTTAATATAGTATTCTCGTATAGTTTAAGAAGTTGCTACATATTCTTTTGACTTCTTCATCACAATGATTGTGATCCCACCATATTAGGGGTTTTAATTTTGTATGGTAACATAAAAAGATAAATATGCTTAGTTAGTTATTAATTGCGTATAGTTACAGTATTTAATTTTAGGACTAAAAATATAATAAATTGTTATAGATAGGTCCAACAACGTAGATTTTCTTTTAGAATGATCATCTTTTAATAGTATAGATTTAATTTTATTAACCGTATGGAGTTAGTTACTGCAGTGAGATCCTTATAGAAAACCAAATGAATATATTTTAATTGAATTTTTATAAAACACTGTGTTTTTTTTAACCACAATAAAACACTGTGTTATAATTACAGTAATTACTTAACAGTTTATGTTACACTATTTTGAATAGAATTATAAATGCTTAACAATTGCTCCTCTGTTTGATACTATATATTAGATATTCATATACTTGTTTTTATTTTACCTTTTTTTATTTGTATTCCATTAAATATTCCACCGCTCATATTTCTCAAGTTTAGATTATGCTTTAGTATTAAAATATACTGCAACAAAGAATTCAATCGCATAGAAAAAAAATATTAAAAAAAATATTTTTTTAAAAAATATTCGAAAACGAAAAGTGTATAAAAATTATTTGAAACATTAATTTGAAACCCACTTTTTATAATACACTCAATTAAAAGTATTCTACGTCTAAATTTAGGGTTTAATAATTATTGTTTAGGATTTAGTATTTAGGACGTAGGGTTGAGTTTATAAACTGTTACAAATAATTCTTAAACATTTATAAATAATTTTAAGAAGATTAAATATTTTTATAATAAATTTAAGGTATTTGTAAAAATAGTTATCATTTAAAGCTAATCAAATTTAATATAAAATTTGAATAATATTCCATGAGTAAGCATTCGACAATCGGCAGTAGATGCAAAACACACACTTTTTTATTTTTATTTTTGTTAAATTAATTATGCTTTAGTGTTTTCAATGCCATCAGTGTTCTATAATATAATATACTTTAGAAAATATTTTATCTTTCAAAATATTATATTTATTATTATTTTCAAAACAAATTTAACTTTATTGAAAATTAGTTGATTAATAACACTTTACTTATCTATCTATGATTGATACTTTGAATTTATATTATTCAATAATATAATTTTTAAAAGTAAATTTAAAATTCCTGTATTTAAAAAAAATATTATGAAACGAAGAAAGCATTATTAAAGACAATGAAAAAATATATAGTACTTCTTCTATTAAGGATAATATATTATTTCAAATACATATTAAAACTTAGTTTTTATCTAAAATTATTCAAATTATATTTTATTAAAAATAAAATATAAATTTGATTGGTTATAAATTTCTTTAATAAATTAATAATTTACCAAAAATATGAAAACACTATATATATGGAAACATAAAATGTTTTAGAGAAATTGTCTCAAATAGCTCCATAACAAGTTTTTGTTCCAAAGTATAGTACTGAAAAGACAAATGATCTAAATATATTTTATTAAAGAGAAAAATGATAATTATACTCTTTCTCAACACAAATATAAAATAAATTTTTATAGAGAAACAGAAAATTCAGGAAAACGTTTTGTTCCAAGAACAATTTTAGAAAAAAATAAGTTCTTTTGTAATATAATTGGGGCAATTGTCAATAATAGCAATTTTTGAAGTTTATGTCTCAAAAATAGCACTAGAAGGAGAAAGTCACAAAAATAACATTCATTAAAGAGTAAAATATCTCTAATACCCTTGGTTTAAAATTAAATGAATAAACAAAAATAAACAAAAATAAATAAATAAAAAATAAAAAAATGAAAAAAAGAACTTTTTTTTTATAGTTTCAGATTATATGTTCTCAGATTCAAAATTTTTATAATTTTTTTTTTTGAAATTTTTTTTTATTTTTTTTCAAATTTTCTTTTTATAATTTAAAAATACTTTTTGAAACTGTTTTTAAAATTTTTATTTTTTATTTTAGTATTTATTTTTATAAAATTTTAAACCCTAATTCCAAAACCTCACCCCTTAACTCTAAACCCTAAGGTTTGGATTAATTAACCCAAATGGTATAAGTGTATATTTACCTTTTTAATGAAACCTATTTTTGTGACTTTGAGCCTTGAGTGCTATTTTGGGAACAAAAACTTGGTTTGGTGCTATCCTAGTCTTTTTCTCCTTTTATATTTTTGTAAAGTATTTTGAAACGTAATGCAAAACATACCGAAGAATAGGATGTTAATTTCGTCGGCCGAAACGGGTGAACATAATAATGTCACATGAAATATCCTCCTATTCGAATAATTTTGTTTTCGTATTATTTAAATAATCGGATAAATTTTTAAGGAGCACATTGCACATGTCCATTAATTTTTGTGTCGATAAGCATCATGTCCATTCATTTTTGTGCCGATGAACATCACTCATACCAAACATTTAATATTTGACTCTCAAACCGATAAGTTATGAGGTTCTACACACGACACGTATACGGCAATATACACATATATACGTGTACCATGACTAGAGAACCCTTCTCTAGAGATGCAGATCTTCCAAAAAATAAATAAAATAAATCTAGAAAAAAAGCTACTTAAAATATCACATATTAAATGCAAACTTTCAAAAGTATTTTCATTCAAAATATTAACATTTAGTTCAAATATTAGTAACTATTATTTATGATATAGTAGTATTTAAGTATTAGAAATTTAGAAGTTGATTGTTTATCGATTTTGAAGTAGTTTTGGTTTTTGTTTTTTGAAAAGATCAATTATTAGACAATCAAGTTTTGTAAAGAAATCAATTATTATGCATTAACACAGTCTATATAAATAAAAATGCTAACTACTTTAAACAAATAAGTTTTAGTAAGACAATTTTTTTAACATATATAATACCAAAATAATTTATATTAAGAACATTATTTTGAAATTTTTATTAAAATTAAGTTAATTATTTAAATTTACTTTATATAAAGTTTGCAGGTTTTGTTAATAATCTATTGGTGTTGTTTATTTAAAATCTAAAATTTGATTTAAGTAATTTTACGGTTGTTTGATTTTTTTTTATAATTTATTTTATTGTTAAATAAAAGAAAAACTAAAATAAGCCAGGAATCAAATTTTAGAAAATAAAATATAAATCAAAAATTAAAAAAAATGTAGAAATATAATTTTATTTTTTAATAAAGTTTATATATTTGTAATTAATTTTTATTTCAACTTCAACCAAAAATAGTTAATAAAATATATTAAAAATAATTAAAAACTGAAAATTTATCACTCAAGTTTTTCTAAAATCTAAAACTACAATAAAATTAAAAACCAAAGAATTAAATAAATATTTTATTTTTTTTTAAAAAAATGAAAGCTAAAACAGTAAAACCCAAAATCCCATTTGTGTTAAAAAAAAAAACTAAAATCTACTGCAAAATCAAAAACCAAAAATCCAAAAACTAAACTCTAAAAGCCAAAAACTAAAAACTAAAATTTAAAAACCATCAAAACAATCATCACCTTATAAAATTCTATAAATAATATATAAACATTTATATATAATTTAGAATAGTTATTTTATTGTTTTTATCATAAATTAAAAATATTTATGAAAATAATTATTATTCTACAATTAAAAATAATGTCATTATTGTCGAATAATTATAATTTTTCTTAAGAAAATGGACAAAACTTTTTAGATCCAAAATTCTATGCAAGCCATAATAATAAAAATCTATAATTAGTGTGTACTTTTGGGGGCTATTTGTTTATCATATGTCATCTCCATCCAAATGATTTATTTGTATGATATATTTAGATGATCCATTCAAATTTTTGTGATTGTTTGTTTGTCCATCCACATAGCTCATCTAGATGAATCATCTAAATGGATCTTATGTTTGTTTCTTCATTTTCATTTTAATTTTCATTCAAATGAGTTTAGTAAACAAATTACCAAAATACCCTTGTATTTATTTAATCATATGTTTGATATTAATTTGAACTATACTACATTTAATTATTTAGTTTAATATATTTACATTAGAATTATTTCAAAATTAACGAGTTTTCTTTTTGCGGTTTGGGCGGGAAAACAAGATTTTTCGGTTTTAGTGAGAAAACACATTTTTAGATTTTGGCGGAAAACAAGATTTTTCGGTTATGGCGGAAAAACGAGAGTTTTGGTTTTGGCGGGAAAATACAAATTTTTGATTTTGGCGAGATAACACGTTTTTGCGGTTTTGGCGGGAAACACGTTTTTGCGATTTTCGCAGGAAAACAAAATTTTTTGGTTTTGGCGAGAAAACGAAATCTTTTGTTATTGGCGGGAAAACGCGTTTTTGCGATTTTGGCGGGAAAACACGTTTTTGTGGTTTTGGCGGGAAAACGCGTTTTTGCGGTTTTTGTGGGAAGATGTGTTTTTACAGTTTTGGCGGAAAAATGCGTTTTTGCGGTTTTCGGGGAAACGGCGTTTTTGGCGGGAACACATTTTTGCGGTTTTCGCGGGAAAACAAGATTTTTCGGTTTTGGCGGGAAAACGTGATTTCTCGGTTTTGGCCGGAAAACGAGATTTTTGGTTTTAGAAGGAAAACACGTTTTTTTTTGTTTTGGCGGGAAAACACGGTTTTGCAATTTTGGCGGGAAAATATGTTTTTGCGACTTTGGCGGGAAAACGTGTTTTCTTTGTTTTGGCGGAAGTGTTTTAGGTTGTTGTCGTGAAAACATGTTTTTTTGTGATTTTAGCATGAAAACACGCTTTTCGGTTTTCGCGGGAAAACACGTTTTTGCAATTTTGACGGAAAACATTTTTTTGCAGTTTGGGGGGGGGGGGGGAGGGGAATGTGTTTTTGGGGTTTTGGCGGGAAAAAATAGTTTTTAGATTTTCGCGGAAAAGCGTGTTTTTGTAGTTTTGCGAGTTTTAGTGTGTGACAAAAATGATATTATGTTTATGTTTGTAATTTGTAAATTACATTAGGGGTATAATAGATATTATACCATTTTGAATGAATCATCTCTATTCAAATGATCCAAATTGGTTCAGTTGAATGGACTTTAAAATTAAGTCTAAATTTTCAAAAGTCATCTGGATGATCCATCTAAAAGAGTTGTACTTTTAATACCTAAACAAACAAAACTCTCATTTTCATCCAGATAACTCATCTCATCTTAGTTGATATGAGAAATCTTTATAATCGTTTTGCTGTAGTTTCTTTTCTTTATGTGCCAGATTACCGATTTTTGTTTTATTTGGATAGTTTAAATAAATGTTTTTGATAAAAACTTAAATAATTTTTTTTGTCATATAGGCTCTGGAAACCAAACTGGTAGCTCCACATCAAATGAAAAACAAACAACAGTTGGTTCCTTGCACTGTGTACGAGACTTTTCGTTTTTGAATTATGTGTTTGTGTTATATGAATGAGCTCTGAGATGTTGAAACTTTTCTCCAAGATCTTTATGTCTTCCAAATAACTTGCAAAAGCTGACCATTCTTTTGGTTCTGAAATCATTTTCAACAACTGAGAACAATTTGTTGTAAATGTAACAGTAAAGTATCTTAAATTCTGCATGCATTCTATTCCCCAAATGAGAACCTCCATCTCTGAATGAAACGGCGATTGACTCGCTCTTATATTCCTCGCTCCCATTAAACCATCAAATCCTTTTAGAATGCTATACCATCCCTGTCCTGAATAGATTTCATGATTTTTTCATGATCCATCCGTAAAACACCATCTATTTGGGATAGACGGTACTATTGCTTCTACTAGTAATCGAGTTTCATCGGTCTCTTATGTAGGTGAAATTTTTGCCTCAGCCAAAGTAATGATTCCGTTTCTGTCATTTTGAGAGTATATCGAGAATCAGTATCCAAAATGATAAATATTTTGTTATTTCTTTGTTTTTCTATATGTACAATAAAATCCATGCAAATGATGATCTTCTAATTCTGAAGAAACTCTCCAAAATAAATAATCCATGTTTGCAAAAAGTTATTGAGTGGGAAAGATGTCTAGATTCGATGGGATTCGTGAAGGTTCCCATATCAGAACTGCGAGTGAACATTCAAATAACATATGATTTATGGATTCTGCAGGTGCTCTACAAATTTAACTGTGTATCTCCTATTATTATTAAAATGTCATTCATCACGATTTGATGTTTGAATTTAACTTAATGATATACTTTCAATTATTTTAGCATCTTGAAAATCTACAAGAGTTTGAATAACCTGTAATTATCATGTTCTTGATGTTACATTGATAGGAGAATCCATTGTAAAGTTTGGATAAAGATTGTATCGAATTTTATTTGTTAGTGGTCATGAGCACTTATAATTCAAGAATCTCCACTTTTAAATCATACAACAACAAAATATAATAAATCATGTAAATTCAATACACCTTACAAAAATCACCAGCATAACCAAATACAAAGAAAAACAAAATTTAAAGATATTATCTTACTAAATAAATATCTCAAATATTGAAACTGCATCCAAAACATTTCAAAACATCTTATATAAAATACTTTTAAGTGAGTTTCTTAATGAAATACTTACCTAGTAAAATAACTTTTTAATAGTTGATACTATGGTGCTATTCTTCTTGATTACTGGTACAGTTGTTTCAACAATCAAACTAGCAAAATCATGAAATTTTCCTCCCAAGTTTAACAACAATTCACCGAAACTTGTATTTACCAGAACATCACTTTCATTTTTATGGCATCTCCAACACCACTCTATTTTTTACTATATAATAGAGTTTAGAGTAAAAATATTTCAATGGTACTCTATTTCTCATTCTATAATAGAGTCAAAAATATGTTTATTTCAAATATAGAATTATTTGTTTTTTTTTTCATCACTTTATTTTATTCTTTAAAATACAGTATCATTATAAATTTAGAACAAACTCAAACTCTATTATAGAATTAATCTATTTTATAGTAAAAATAAAGTAAACAATTGGAGATACTCCGATGATCTTAAACCAACGATTTGTCCCTTAAAGCGAACAGACAAGAAGAAAACCAAAGACATGCCAAAAAGTGTATAAAGAAACCAAACAAAACCCACTTCTGTAACCCTACCTCGAACCATGTAGTATTCATCATCTCATAAGTCACCTCCTCTTTCTCGGCTGTCCCCCTTTTATATTCTTAACTCTTTTAAATAGAATTTCCTTCTTACATTGTGATAAATTTAGGTTCAACTCGATTTGATTAAGACTATCTCTGACTCGTTTATGTATTTTCCTAAAAGTTTAAAATCCAATTATAGAAATCTGTTTTGTTTCGATGTATATTTCTATAATAATTTTTAGAATAAAAATTTGAAATATGCTATCATTTTTAAATTTCTCTTAAGATTAAATTATAAATCTATACATAGAATAAAACACATGTTTAGAATATAATTTGTTCTTTAAATTTCGTTAACTCTGCATGAAATTCTAAATAATTTTTCTAATGTTCTCTAAACAGAGAGCACCATTGTCGAATTATATCAAGGAATTGCTGAAGCTATTTATGGAGCTAGCGTAGAGCATCATCACATCAAAAACCACACGACACACTGCAGAGAGATAGATAAATGCCTCCAATATTCATAATCTGCAACTGTTGTTTTAAAAAAAAAAAATCAAAGTCTGCATTTACTCCATTAATTAGATCCAAAACACAAAAGTAAAAAAAAAAAAAAAGCATAGGATACTTCTTCACGATTGGCGTAAAATGCCAAAAAAACTTAAGGATGAGAAAACTAAAGAGTAATTTTTTGGAAACACGAGATCTAACTGTAACATTTCGGTTTACGGTATATGTTGAATTTTTTTAATGAATCGGTTTAACTAATTATGTTATCAAAATATATTTATTTTTTGTCACACGTTCAAAAAGAACTTAAGAATTAACCGTGTTTGATTTAGAATAGTGGAGTGATGGATGATCTATCAAAAAGTGATTGCGATATCATGTGAATAAAACCAAAGTACAAATAAATGTGAAGTGGTGATTACAAGTTCAATAAACAAGATTCTTGAGCTTTCAAAACATCAACACAGTGCTCGTCGCACAAAATGAAATTAACAGACGGAATGAACAAACATGAAAAATGAAAACTCCAATAACCATGAAAGGACTCATATTCTCAGTTTTTTTTTTGCCTTTTCTAATGTAAATAAAGACTCTATGGAAGGCAAAAAATAATATAATATTTAAATTTATCTTCAACTAATTAATGTTATCACAAAGCTATACAAGAGTATTGTTCGAATCTGTAAAAGTTAAATGTCATTCTTTTTAATAAAATGTTTCAGTTATTCTTAAAGACTTTTGTAGTCTACTTGGCTTGATTTGTAATTGATTGGTAGAATATTAGCATTAGCATTATGCTCTACATTATCCAATCAACAATTGTTAGAAAAGTATTTAGAGAAGCATTTACTAAATGCTAATATTTTCCAAAATGTTCTCTGGCCAATGATGTCATATAAAGCTTTTACAAGAACATTTGCATTTATAATTTATAAAATTAAGAAAAATATATAATTAATTCATTTATTTTGTTTAATAATATCATAAAATTATTTTTATATCCAGAAAGTAAAATTTTGATTTATAAAATTAATTTACAATAAAATTATTTTTCTAAAAATAGTATTTCACATTTAAAATATAATTTAATTTATATAATTTAATTTATTTTAAATGTGAAAGATTATTTTAAAAAATAGATATTTTAATTATAAATTTATTTTAAAATAATATTTTCGATATAAACATAATTTTTAAATGATAAAATAAACTAAATCAATTATATATCATTTTAATTTTATATGTTAATATTTTTATATTAGAAATATATTCATTAAAAATAAATATATTATATATTATATACTAATTTTTATAATAATTTTAAATAGTATACTTATACTTATATGGTTCTACCAATCATCTAATTATACAATTTAGCAAAAGCATACAGCTTCTGCAATATACTGTTATTGCTAATGCTAATGTTTTACCAATCAAGTTCTCGAAGACGAAAGACTTTAAGGTAGTTGTGTTTATGTTTGCTTTGTTTTTAAATTATTTTTAGTTTCTGTTTTCCTATACACAAATTTATTGTCTCTAAAACTTAGCGAGATACATATATATCATAAAAGTTTACTTTTACCAAAAAAATCATAAAAGATTACAACGACCAGTTCAAACACGTTTATCAATAAGTGCAATATATTTATCATGGTTAGTTGGTTACAAGTTACAACTATGCCAACGTTTCAGAGTCGAAACAGATTTTTGTTTTTTATTCGCCGTGTAAACGATAAGAAAGGAAGATAAAAAAAGAGGGAGCCGCTGATAAAAAAACGATGAGAGGGGAGCCTGTCACTTTCCATGTGCAACCCACAGACGTGAAACCGCGACCGTTCGATTTTTCTTCGTAGTGACCAGCTGCTTCGCTAATTCAGCGGCAGATGATATAACGGAACATATTTACCAAATCTCGTTGGCAACAAGTTGTTTTTTTTTAATTTTCTTCAAAAACAACTTGTTACTTTTTCTTTCTCTCTCAACAGGCAAAAATTAAAAAAACATATAAATAAAGTTAACCAAAAAATATATAATTTCTTTGCATCTCTTTAGTGAGAAAATATTTCTTTCATCTTTTTTTTTTTAACTATTCTTTCGTCTTCACGTATCATTTTCGTACGACAACATTACATCACAAAATGTTTGGTCACTGCATTTGCATTTTACATCCACTCTGAGCATATTTTTTTCTCACCATTACTTTCTATTATTGATTAATATTTATTGCATTTGTTGGACCTGTTACAAATTATAATTTTTGGCAGTATAAACACACAAAACTGATTAAGGTGGCATCAACAACTAGGTCTTCTTTGGCAAGCAATGTGGCGCTAGTCTAATGTTCAAGGAAGATTTAACGCCTATCAAATTTTAATTTGTAAAATGTACCTTTGGCTCAAAATAATTTTTATATACAGCTTTTTTATTAGTAGATATATCATACTCCCTCCGTTTCAGAAAATTTATATTCTAGAAAAAAAATATTGTTTCAAAACAATATATTTTTAATTTTTTCGATGTATTATTTAATGAAAAATGTAAAAATTTTAAAAAATAATGGTGTTTATTGAATTTTTATTGGTTAAAATTTATGGAAATTGTTATTCACAAAAAATAATGCATTTGCAATCAAATTTTAATGTGTTTTTTTAATATATGTGAAAAGTCTAAAATATGTATCTTTTTGAAACAGAAGGAGTATAAAAGAGTGAAAATATTATTTGGCAATTGGAACCTATTAAAATTTACTAAAATCATTTGTTTATGGTGATATAGTATTTGACTAATTTGGTCAAAATCGATATATTTGAGTGGTTTTGGCTGTTTAAGAAACCTTTATTTAAAAGAGATTATAAGTATTGCATGCGTGGTGTTAAAAAAAAAGTATTGCATGCGTTAAGGTCTAAAAGATTTAAAAAAAAATGAATGCTGATGTAATCATATTATATCAATAGTCTTGACTAGATTATAAAATATAACTGTAAACCATCTATTTTAAAATATCTCTCCGGGTGATGCGAAAGATGGAAAAGGATTCACATGTCTCTCTTCTGACATGCACGAACCAAACAAAGTCCTTAATATTATTTTCTTTCGTTTTAACACACTTCGTTAAAAAATAAAAACCTCACTTTGACCACAACCTTTCTCTACATATACATTTTCAGTCTCCTCCTCTCTCATCAAATCACACGATACTCTCTCACTAACGACTTAAAAAGCTAAAACAAACCTCTCAACACCCTTGTAACATCTCTCCCTCAAACTAAAAAAAATGGCAGAAACAGCAACATCATCGCCATTGAAACGCCAAAGAGACGAGCAAGAACAAGAAACCATACCCCACGAAGAGTCAAAACGACAAAAGACTTCTTCATCATCTACCTCGTACAATGAAGTTCAATGTCTCCTAGATAATGTAGAAGCACAAAATGAAGCAGACAGTGATCTAACTTCCCTAATCACCACACTTCAGCAAGAAATCTCAACAGAAGAGAAAAACGTTGCTGTTTTTGAGAATCCTCCTCTCTCTTCTTCTTCTTGCTCCTCTTCGTCGTCTTCATGCGCTCCAAAGGAAGAAGATTGCGAAAGTGACAAGGAGAAAGTGATGAAACATCTTTTAGAAGCTTCCGATGACGAACTCGGGATACCTAACACTGAAACTGGCGGGAGTAACTATGAGATAGTTAACAGTGAGACTAATCAGGATTACATTAATGGGTTTAGTTTACTAGATGGGTTTGGTGATGGGCTTTGGGAGCTTGAGGATGAAGTTGCTAACTATTACACGCTGCTGCAGTCAGAACTGTTCATGTAAAAGTCCTTAAGGGTAAAGTAGAGAAACAGAAAAAAAAGACGATGGGTATAAAGGAAAATTAAAGAAAATATATGATGAAGAAGAGAAAAATAAAAGAACAGGATATTTTCTTTTATGGAATTTATTTTCATTATTGCATTTTTCTTTTTTTTCTTTCCATGTGAATTTGACAGGTCCCCCTTTGCTTGATTTTTTAGCTCTTTCTTTATTTGGTTTATACAAAATTTAGTGGGACTAATGATAATGATACTTTGTTGTTTTTATCTTTAAAATTGTTTGTTACGTTATTAAAAAACATAGACCCTACTATAATTGAAAGAATTAAGTAAGAATACAAATGTTATTCAAGTGGCCTTTATCGGTTCCATTTCGGACCATTGTGTTTCATCTCGTTCGTCAAAGAATTTCCTCCAAATATTCGTGTTAAAGTTTTTAAATTAAATTATTTTTTAGGCATATAATAAACTTATTGATCACTTACCATGTGGTATGTTTAAAGATCTCCACATTAATGAGTAAAAATGAAATTTATTAATTTAATTGATAGCTTTCACATATATTATGCACGTTCACGTTGTACCTTAATTTTGCTGATAATTATATATAACGATTAACGCTATATCTATTATTTGGGGTACGTCACTTGGTCACGTGTTTCGGATTTTAGTATTTGGCGATAGTGCATCGAATAAAGAGGAGCATTTCTCCAAAAAATTGATTTGCTCAATGAAGTGTATGCAACTTAAACGAAGATTGAAGCATATTAATCTTAATTTATTTGAAAATAGAAGAAAATAACAAAAATATCAGCCTTGTGTTACAAAAAAAAAAACAAACAAAAATATCAGCCTAAACTTTTTTGGCTTTTTGTTAAGTTAAGATTATGAAATATTGGTCGATGCATCTGAGCATCTCTACCTTAGTAAAAGAGCTTAGAGCAACCTTATGGGATAGTATCTCAAAATAGCGTTCTAACTATTACAATATAAACTACTAATGTAAATTAACTTTATAATTAAATTTTAATATTAAGAAAATGAATTAATTAGAAAATGACAAGGGGTGTAATGGTATCTTATCATAAGTTTTCATTTATGAACCTTTTTTTATTTCTTTTCCATATTTAATTTTTTTTTTAAATACTTAGTAGAATATCTCATCGAAAGTGTTCTTATAGCTCACACGTTAATCTAAGAGGTTCTAACTTCTAAACAAGTTTCAAACACAATATATTATAAAGAAAATCTTAAGCCTATAAAAACTAGTATTATTTTTATTAGAAATTTATTAAATAAATTTACTAAATTTTTTAATCAATATTATATGACATCATACTGACCAATTTTGTCTAGCCTCACACCAATTCACAACAATAGTTGTGGAATATTTTTATTTACTCACCAAAAAACCTAAATCGCTCATTTCTTTTTTGGTCCATCTTTTTCTTCCAAACGGCTAACCCTAAGCTTAGAGTAGCCTCCTTGTGTTGTTCAAAAAAGAAAAGAAAGAGTAGCCTCCTTGTTACATACTCCACATCTTTCCGTTGATAGTAGTATCTCTATTACTATCTTATTAGATCCTCAAACCTACGATGTCTATCCATAAGATATAATCAAATGAACTACCGGCAAAAAGCATATTTAATTACGTTATTTTATAAATTTTGTTTGCGGGGCATTCATTTAGAACCGGATGGTATTCTCTTTCAACCTGGGTATGCTCTGTACCCGTTTGATACGAAATTAAGTATCTGGACAGCTAATGAAGGGTTGAGGTTTTATGAGGCTTGGCCTGGCTTGGTGTTTGATTCCCTCCCCCTGGGTTTCAACCGTTCTTCTCAGCCATTATAATTCTTTTGTCTATCAATAACAGTATGCATTGTACGGTGGATGTGAAGAAATGGGTCATTATCTCAGCAATAATGAGCCAAACTAGTATTTGCGGTGAATCCTTTTACTTGGCATTTATCTGAAAATAATTGTTTATAGTTTTTTTTTCGGAGATACAAAATGTATTAACACACTGAATATAGTTTTTTTTTTGACAAACACTGAATATAGTTGGCATTAACAATGATTATATTTTTTTATCTCCATTTTATTGGCTATTGTTGCGTCGTAACAAAAGAAAATCAAGTGAAATTAGGACTACGCCTATCGTGACAATGATTTGAGACAGAGAGATTATGCTAACTTGATTACATAGTTGAACTTAAAACATTATTGCAAAACTAATAATTTTTTCTTTCGTTTTAGCTTAGAGTTGTGTGATCTTAAAATACTCTATAAATGTAAACCAGAGAAAGAATTGCTTCATGTACGTCACCCTCTCAATTGTTCAACCTTTGTTTCTTGTTCTTCAAAAATATAATAGATTCGATTAGTGACAACAATATATGAAGTCCTAAAAAGTTTATTCAGAAGTAAACAAAAATGCATGAAAAAAGGTTGACAAATAAATATTTGAAATAATTTTGATTCTAACGTTTTATATAGTAAATATTTTTCTTTGTAATAGTTATAGTAATGGACAGGAGCTAATGAGAACATAAACCCACCAACTAGATGTAATAGAATTTGATAGCATACAACTATAGTTCAATACAATTATTTTAAGTATATTCAGATACAATTAAATTACCAAAATGAAGTTGCAAGTCGGTTTGATTGTTATAGTGATATACTTGTTGTATAACCATGTTATTTATTTATTTTTATTTTTAAACTCTGGAGGTATTCCAAACCCCTGCCCTTGGGGGTGTTCCATACCTTGTTTTTAACGACTTTTTTATTATCTTTACACAAAAGGAAAAATTGAATAAGTGAACAACTAAAAATGTTCTCCTTTTAAGAATTATATATCTAAAACTTGGCTGCCGTTTACTGAAAACTGCATAGAACCACAATTAAAACAAAAAGAAAAAGTCCAAAGAAACATGTCCATCTATTTACTTGCTACTGCTCTGTAGACAACTCGCCTAGGCATCAATAATCTTTAAAATGTTGATTACTATCATACGACTGCAAACATCATCAATAATATCACATTTGGTACAAAGAATTATTATTGAAATCAAAATATTTAAAGGCTGACTTTAGAACTGCAGAAAAATATGAATTTAAAGTCAGAAATTTTTTGCTATTAAAAAAGTCATTAAATAAACTGCGTGCAAGTAATCGATTTTTCTGAAAAATATTTGCCTTGTTGAAACAATCTACGCTTATAAAGTCCATGCATGCTTATCTATTTGATCAAAGGCGACGATTTTGAAAAGTTGGGCTATAGTTTAGATCTAAATCAAAGAAGGGGAATATCAACTTGACTTTGGCTTTCAAGGTGTCGTTTGTGACTTTTCCTATAAACCAAAAAAGTATTTAATGTGAACTGAAGCAGGCTTTACATCTATAATAATATATGATATTAAAGATGTATGGCGTTTTTTATTTTGGCTT
Organism: Brassica rapa; assembly: GCF_000309985.2. Classification (NCBI taxonomy): domain Eukaryota; kingdom Viridiplantae; phylum Streptophyta; class Magnoliopsida; order Brassicales; family Brassicaceae; genus Brassica; species Brassica rapa. The sequence goes on along the minus strand of NC_024801.2, from coordinate 24,580,278 downwards.
TTAACCGGCTAATTAGGTGGATAGATTTATTTGGGTTGGATTTGTATGATTATTTGCACAATAAAGTTGCCAAATCTAAAAGTACGTGGTTTTTTTGCTTGAAACAATTAGAATAATATCGTAAATATCATATATTGTCGGGTAATTGTTAGAAACAAAGCGAAGTTTAGTATTCTTTTTAGAAAAGCAACTAGATAAATGAACAAAATTATTTGTTATTTCCTATAAATCATTTTTGCAATTGATGGGATAGGACATTACCATCTAGTACAATTTAGACCATTCAGATAACTATTCAGATTCATTTTTATTTTTTTAGATTTTTTCTGAATGCCTATTTAACTATACTACAAAACAATAAAAATATTACATAAATGATTCTACGGTCGATAATTTTATTACCTCATAAAAATACATGTCTTACGTCACATGGAATACGCGAAGATCTATTGTAACCATTTTCTTCACAATCTACATAATTTAAATTTTTTGATGTTTGAATCCTAAACCTCCGAATATAAAAATATTAATAAAAATTTTGGGATTTAAAATTAATTTTCAATTCAATATTACCTTTCAATCATGTGATATTACTAAAAATAATATTGATGAATAAATTTTTAATGAAAGATTGTGAAAATAGTATTATACTGATTAAATATGATCTAATCTACATACTAATTAAATATGCTTTTTAATAATCTAAAACACAAGATTTCACAATTGTGACAATTTTTATTATTAATTATCATAAAATTATATGATAGATAAGTTGAAACAATTTGTAGAAAAGAAATCCAAAAACAGATAAATAACAGAAGCAAAACATATTACGCCCAGATATTCCTCAAGCCTAAGAACTAATATTCGTTAGCCCAAAGAGTCAGCATATGGGCCAACAACGATATTTATACTCTCCTTTTGCTTTGGTATAATTGTTTGTATAAGAATGGGAATGCTTTTAGTTCACACAAAAATTACAGATACGTATACCATCATCATCTGTAACGATGAGAAACGGTGAAGCTGAAACACAGTTTGGTTTTATGAGGAAGAAATGGTCTAGCCTATAACCCTGAAGATGAGACTCAAGTGAATCAATGTGTCAAATCACAAAAATAAAAGAGGTTCCAAGTTTGGTCCAACCTTCAATGATCGAGAGACTCTTTATTCTTATCTCCAGCGGAATCCAGTTCTTTAACACCACTGAATCCAAGTTCAGACATATCCTGCTTTGCCATCAAGTTCCTGTAGGATAATTAACAAGTCTCATGATGTAGCTCCTATCCAACGCTACCTTAAACGTTTTTAATCCCATTCCCAAGCGAAAGAGAAGTAGATAGAACTGAAAGAGAGTAAAAAAAGACTCACTTGGCCATTCGACACTGGAGATATTTCTTAGAGAGATGTCTGCATTGCTCAGATTTGTTAGATGAAAACTTGAGACAGCCTAGATATTCTTTCTTCTCCTGAAAAAAAAAACAGAATGCTAAGTGAATTACTCAAAGATAAACCAAAACATCTCTACATGGAGAACAAAGAGAAACTCGTAATACCGCATCACATTCGTGTAAGTGATCCAAAGGGAAAATGCCCTTTTCTGGTGGGATAGGTCTCAATCCTCTGTTTCCTCCAAACGCTCCACCTGCCATACACACAAACAAATCAACAGGAGCATGTAACGGGATCAAATCGAGAGCTTTAGGAAGTAATATTGTTAGCTGACAACATCTATACTAATAAAACCTGTTTCTCTTAAACAAAAAGCATTCATTAGGTCTAGAGTTTGATTCTCATTTGGTGCATAATGAAACATTTCATTTTACATGTCCGTAAGGGCTAAATAGTGAATAAAGGTAAACGCAAAAGAAGATATAATAGCTATGTGAATAACAAAACCTTCAATCTAGGGTTTAAGCAGAACTAAACATTATAAGCAAATGCATCACAGTTCTCTTGTCTCCCCCAACAATACAGAACCGCCCAGATTACAATTAACCATACGTGATTGGTTACGAAAAGGCTAACTAGCTACAAATTTCCCATAAATCTAGTATGCACAGATTCCTAAAACTAGCATAGGCTTAGATAAATCTCCTTCACTTCTTTAATTCAAGAGACATCGAAGCAAGAAAAAAAAAAGAAGAGAATAGTGAGGAGAAGAGAAAAGACATACCTGTACTCATATCGACACTTGGATTCGCCTCTCTGTTTGTTTCTCGATTTGGTGTTCAATTCAGAAGACACTCCGAGGTTTTGATGCTGAAAAATCAGGAGCTATAAGGGTCGGGTCAATTGCTAAAACTTACCCCCGTACAACAGCACTTGTTCTGTTTAGGGTCAGGCCCAAGATGGCCCATATTTTCAATCTTTATGATACTTGTAGTTACTTGATCCGTTTTATGTCCCCCAGTGGATTAACTTTTCTATCGAACTCCATCAAACGACAACCGTTATGGTGGATACGATCGTAGTTATCGTGACACAAACGGGTGATGGCGAAAACGCCGATGACGAAAACAGCTTACTGAAGGAGATAGAGATGCCAGTTGTGTAGAGTTTGTGTTATGTGCGATATACAAATCACAAACAGAGCGTTCTTTTGTAACGAATAAATATTTTAACGCACGTAATCTGATTTTTTGTATCTTCTGAACTGAGCTACGTTTCAAGTCTTTTACTAATGAGTTTATTATCTTATCAAAGAAGATGATTCGATGTAAATAATGAGAACGTAAGTAAGATAAATAACTGATAAACCAGAAACTTGAGATATAAAAAAACATCCATAACTGAACTTAAAGCAATTGTCATAGCAAAACGAAACCATACGAGGAGGATCCTTGATACAACAAAAACAAAACAAAAAGATATTTGAGAAACTAGATGATAGGTTCCAAAACCAAATATCATCTTCATTCGGTGGCTGAAATGAAGGCGCTTCCAGGTTGACGTTTGGCCAAAGGACCATGGTTCGACAGGAACTGCAAAACAAACAACCCAAACACAAATCAGAATCTAACCACATAGTCAAGAATCAAACAAAGATAAGAACAAACCTTAGCATTGACACCATCAGGAACAATCCTCTTAGACTGCCTCATCCTGGTGTAGTCAGCACGGTTGAACTTAGTGAACCCCCTGAAACATCAAACGTACATTCAATTAATCTCTTCAAAACACACACAAAACAAAATCAAAGCAAGACATTAAACTAAACCCATACCATTTCCTGCTAACAATGATCTTTTGACGACCAGGGAACTTAAACTTAGCCCTCCTAAGCGCCTCCTGAGCATGAGCCCCATGGTTATCCTTACACCTCACAGACAAAAGCACCTGCCCAATCGCAACCCTAGCGCAAGTCCCCAAGGCCTTACCAAAAGCACCTCTCATACCAGTCTGGAGCCTATCAGCCCCGGCGCACGAAAGCATCTTGTTGATCCTCAGCACATGGAAAGGGTGAACCCTAATCCTCAAATGGAAAGCATCTTTACCAGCTGATTTCACCATGTACTTGTTGCAGGCGATACGCGCAGCCTCGAGGGCCTCGCTGGAGACGTTCTCCTTCTCCCAGGAGACGAGGTGGACGCAGAAAGGGAACTCGTCGACTCCCTTTTTCTTCATCCCGACGTCGTAGATTCGGATCTTGGGGTCGGGTACTCCACGGCAGTAGCGGGATTTCGGGTAGGGTTTACCCTTGATCTGACGGTAGCATCTCGCTGGTCCTGTAAACACACGATTCAATCGATTGCAAACAGATCTAATCAGAGCCTAGGGATTCCAGATGAGCATATATTCGATTCAACGATCTACGATTGAGCTAATTCGAATTAAAGGTTGGAGGAGAGAAGACTTACTTCGTCCCATCTTGTTGGTTGCGTTCGGCGGTGGTGATGAGAGAAACCCTAGAAATGTTGGTTTTATAGGAGGGAACAACGAGAGAACCCTAAACTTAGCAGACGTAACTGCTTATCTAGAAGGCCCATTGGACTTTTGATATACATCTTTGACTTGGCCATTTAAGGTCCAATGTAAACACGATTTTCTTCTTGTTTTGTTTCGTCTAATGTTTTTTATTATTCATAAAGAAAAAACATTTTTGATTCCTCTTTATTCGTTGCCAGACTTGTGTCATTGTGGGTGTTTACACGAGGATTGATAAATCATAAATCTAATCCAATGCACAATGTACTGCAAGGTTTTACTTCGGCAAGCCAAAAATAAAATAAGAGCCAATTTCGAAAAACTCAGAACAATGCCATTCTAAATAGAGAACTCAACGGTGATACACAATTAGACAAGACATTAAAATTCAGTGTAAATACGATTTTGTTCTTTTTTTTCTTTCTTTCGTCTAATGTTTTTAAATTTATAAAGAATAGAAACAAAACGTTTTTGATTCCTCTGTGTATGTTGCCAAACTTGTGCAATTGTGTGTGTTTACACTAGAGGGTTGATTAAATCATAAATCCATCCACATCAATAACACATATGCAAAATAATTCTAACTAGGATTTATGTTAATTGTTTAGAAGTTGATTTTAGCTTCTCTGACTGAGCTATTTGTTTACTTGTGTTATTTTGTAGTTTTGTTTCTTTGAACTAAATTTTGAGGATCTCCAGCTCCATAGAAGAAGTCCTGAACTCGAAGAACGATCGTATTCTTGAATCCAACCCAATCTACAAGAAAGTTCATGTCCACGGTGGTGTCTCAATCTACAAGAAAGTACTAAACTAGTGACATTTTTTAATACCGCTTTGATCAAAGCAAAATTTTCAACCAAATAAAGCAGAGTTACTTGTGTATTTTAAAGAACAGATGCAACAACTCGCATGACATTGCGTGATCTGTTATATGTGTGTGTAAACTCATCAAGTACACACGTTGACGTCTTAGTTACGATAAAGATGATCATGATAATGAGAATTATGAAACAGATTCCAGTGACTGAGCATTTTTCCTCAAATCGTGTTCATATGGGTTAATGATTATTGCAAACGGATCAAGTCCTAATAAGATGGAATAAATTTCAAGAGGCGTTTGAGTTAGAGCAGGAGAACAATATGCCTTTAAGTAGGATTTGAATTGAATGATACACATAACAAATCTCCATATGTTAAACAATGGATGTGTAACATTATACAGTTTTAGACGTCTGACTAATTATTTTAGACGTTAGGTTAGGTGTTGAGTCACCGTATGCTTAACACCTAACATTTCTCGAACACTGGAAAATTCATCAATTAAAATATGTTTATTTGAATTGATTATAAAATTGAACTAACCGAACAATTATTAAATCATCAAATACTGCAAAAATATGATTAATTTGTATTTCCTTCACAATTTTTATCACTCATATCCGAACATGAAATCACATAGTCTTTTGCCTTTTTCACATCAATCTCTTTTTCTGCTTGTTACACACAATAACAAAAACCACAAAGATATAAATAACTGTTAGGAAAAATATATATGCTGAATGAATATAAAAATAACTATATACAATTTAGGATTATTGCCAAAACTTACTCGGTCCACATTCCGCAGCACATCTTGGCCAACATGTGAGTCTATCTTCTATTGGACCAGTTACACAAATGTTATAACAAATCTTGAAACAATCTCCCCAACGTCTATTGATGACTTCTGACTCAACTAAAAGGTTTCTGAATGCCAACACCATCACCATAAATACAACCATTCTTTTCATCTCCATTGTTTTTAGGCTACAAAGATTTTTTTTCTCAGAAAGTGGAGTGAACATATATATATTTATAATGAACCTAACATTTAGTCATATGTTACATCCGAATCTATTTGGTCAATGGTCTTAATGGTCATAATCTTTAGTCAAACCGTTTTTTTGTCATCAATACACAGGGTCAACTATCTTTAATCAAATCTTATATTATACTGTAAAATATTATTAATAATTAATGAAAACACTAGAACTTCATTAAGATAATTACAGAAACAACATTATGCAATTAGATATGTTTCCAAAAAAACTCAATAATTAAATTTCAGTCTAAATAATATAAAACATTGAATCTCACTTCTTAATAAGGTTTTAATAATTTTCTTTCAAATTATTTAAAAAACCTCTCTTATTAAAATATAAACATTTTAATGAATCTAACATTTAGTCATATGTTATATTATATAACCTCTTTTATTCAAACAGAAAAATTATTATTAAAACAGAAAAAATTAATGGATCTAACATTAGTAATATGTTATATTATATAAAATGTCACTGATAATTAATTAAAATACTAGATCCATTAAGATAATTAAGGAAACAAAATTACAGTACTAGATATGTTTCCAAACAACTCAATAATTAAATTTGAGTCTAGACAATATAAAACCTCATTTTATCTTTATTATATAAAACCTAATAAAGTTATACACACATAATTTTAATTTGCTTACACTTAAACAAAACTATGGTTGGTTGGAGCGGTAAGAGTTGTATTAGCTTTATTTTATCTACAATTTTTTTTCTAAATTATCAAACATGTTTCTATATTAGTTTTTAAATTACAGCTCAAAAATAATCAAATCTACAAAAACCTCATTTCTAAAACAATATTCTTTAAATAGTTTTTCTATCATTTAAATCTATACTATTAAAGTAGGATCCTATTGTCATAATTACCTTACGGACATGTTTTTTTCACTAACATTGCATGTTTCATTAAGGACAATTAACTAATATTAATAACAAATCTATATTGGGTCATTATTTTTGGATCCAGCCCAAATCAAATCTCTCTTGGGCCATTTGGGCCTATTAAAAAATCAGATTCAATTCTCACTTTTTTTTTCCTTTGGACCATTGAGTCCAAGTTCAAATAATTTTTTTTCAACTATTCTTAATTATTATTTTTTTCTTTTCTTAATATAATTTAAGCATTCATAAAAATAATTGAATTTTTTTATTGAAAAGTATAAATCTTTATTAAAAGTATATAATTTTTTAATTAAAATATTAACCCCATAATAAAATTAATTTAGCAGAATTATACCAACTTAATTCATTAAAAAAATAAAGTTTAATTTTTTTAACATAAATAGTCATTTAAAATGAAATACGATAAATAAAGATAAAACTTTTAAGTCTTTTATAAAATAAAACACAAATATATGAAAATGTGACATTTACTAAATATTTGTCAATTGAAAAAAAAAACAAAAATAAACCCGCGCTTTGAAAGCGCGGGTCAAAATCTAGTTTTAAGCTTATAACACATACAACCTACATCAAAAATCTTAAAAACTAAATTCTATAGAAGATTTTACAGTTGCAATCCAACTGATTATCACTTTCGTCTTTGGTTATGCTCGACTCTCTCAAAATAAACCAAAATTTAATTTAAAATAACTGACAATAAAAAATAAATAAAACACATTTCTGATCCATGTACATTGCTAAACAAAAATGCACAATAACCCAAGTACTACAAGGTTGCATTCAGCAAGCAAAAATAATGTAAGAGCCAAGTTTCAAAAACTCAGAACAATGCCCTCCTAAATAGAAATCAATGAGGAACAGATTGGTGATACAAAATAAGACTAAGACTTATATAACAGTACATAATGCACGAGACAAAGAAACATGACCAAACAAAGTCGAATCAGAACATGAGATTTGCAAGGAAAAAGTAGTACAACACAAAAAATAATGATTGCTCAAATGGTTAAATACCAAAATGCAAAACCATCAAACTCTCTCTGTCTCTTCTTCTACCGCTTCTGGTTGCATAAGTAAGTAGCAGCTTGAAGAGCAAAGTAGGTAAGGATGATGTCAGCACCAGCTCTGCGTAAGCACATTAGTGACTCCATCATCACTTTCTCTTCATCGATCATCTTCAGAACTCCCCCTGCTTTGATCATCGAGTACTCCCCAGACACCTGAAAGAAAATCCATGGAAAAGAGATCAAAATCAACAAAAACCTACGAGACACTGATAGTGCTGGTGATGATGAGGAAGCTGAGTACTTGGTATGCAGCAATGGGCAAGGGAGACTTGTCCCTAAGGAGCCGTATGATGTCCAAATAAGGGAGACCTGGCTTTACCTGTAACCAAACACTCCTAATTGTTACCAAACTCTAGACATGTTTTGACCTCAAGGGTGTGATCTCTTACCAGGAGAATGTCGGCTCCTTCAGCCTCGTCTTCACGTGCCTCAATCAAAGCCTCTCTATAATTTGCTGGGTTCATCTGATAACTTTTGTTCAAGGTACCAAAGGCTTAGCCAAACAAACACAAACTTAACAATAGATTGTTTGCTACTTACGTTTTCTTGTCCCCAAAACGTGGATTTGAGTCCAGTGCTTCACGGAACGGGCCGTAGAACGAACTTGCATACCTGTTGGTTCATACACGGAGTTAGACAGAACAAACAAGTAAATGCTCTTAAAAAAAGCTGTTGAGGTCTCAGAAGTTATATGATTACTTTGCGGTGTAAGACATGATTGAGACATTTTGAAAGCCTTCAGCATCGAGAGCTGCACGAATTGCGCCTACTCGACCATCCATCATGTCACTCGGACTAACAACATCCGCTCCAGCTCGGGCCTGCAAAGAAAGAAAGAAAGAAAAAGATTATATCTCATACATTAAACAGTTTTCACTCTTTGACATTTACCTGAGAAACAGCTTGCTTACATAGCTGGTGCACAGTTTCATCATTCATTATTACGCCTACAGAGATGAGTTATGTATCACAGCTCCATTTAAAACATAACAGAAGGAAGGAGGTTAGGTAAAGAATACTTACCATCCTCTCTGACTATACCATCGTGACCATCAGATGAGTAGGGATCCAAAGCAACATCAGTGTATATAATCTAAGAGAAGAAAAGAAGAACATTCATATCCTATTTTCATCTCCAGTTATATTTAACAAACTAAGATTTACACATCTTACAAGATCAGGATACTTGTCTTTGAGAAGACGGATTGTTCTAGGCACAAGACCATTATCGTTGTATGCCTCGTCCCCTGTCGGATTCTACCAAAAATGAAAACAAAGACAAAAAGAGTTTCAGTGTACAGCTCAACAACATTTGTATGCAAATAGAAGACAAGGGTTGAAACCTTCAAAGCCTCGGGAACTTTAGGGAACAACACTATACTGTTAACACCAACAGCTCTAGCCTTTGCAACCTGTTTGCATATAAAATGGAAAAACTCATGTTCCTAACATGATTTGCTCTCAAAGGAAACAAATCAAACCACAGAGGCCAAACCTCTTGTAAAAGGCCATGCCTCCAGCCAAGCCTGTAGCAACCAGGCATAGCTCCAATAGGCGTGTCCTCCTCACCTGCCAGTCTCACATAAGAACTTCTTAAGACAATAGAGACCAGAGAGAAAATGTCAGATGAAAAAAAAGAAAGAAAGAAAGAAAGCAACCTTCATGAATGAAAAGTGGGTACACAAAATTAGCAGGGGAGATGTCAGTTTCCTGGAAAGCAGCTCTCACAGCAGGAGAAGCACGGTTACGCCGTGGCCGTCTGTTTAGATTCTGAAACCATAAGTAAACATCAGAAGAAGAGACAAAGAGTAAAACTCTCTCAAAGCTTCAACCTTTAGAGCTGAACAGAGTGTTTATTACATGAAGACAGAGCATTATATTACACAACAACAATGTATTGGTTTCTAACATAAACCAAAAGGGTAAGAACATAAGGGATTAGAATACTCACGAGAGGCTGAATAACCGGCGTACCAGCCGGAGCAACCGGTTTTGGTGGAACCGGAGGAGCTTCAGGAACATCTCCAGCAGCAACGGCGGCTTCACACTCAGCGTCGCTCCTTCCGAGCTTCTTCGCGTGTCCGTTGCTAGCTCTTACGACAAGAGAGCGTCGCTGAGAAGTTGCAATGGGAAGAGAAGCGACTCGAACTTGACTCACATTCGATCTGAGACCGACGTGGCTCTTGCAATCGATTACTTTGATCGATGGAAAGCTGCAAGAGGCATTGAATAACGTCGAAGCCATGATGAATCTGCAACACAGATTGAGAAACCAATCAGCTGAATTTGCAGAAAGTTTGAGTCTTTTATAAGAGATAATCAAAAGCAAGCAAATATCGAAGCTTTGACTAAACAGAGCAACGTGTGAAGTCAAAAAAGATCAAAGCTTTCTTCGTTCGAAGTGTTGACGAACCTTGGATGCGAAGAAGTTGGTGAGGAGAAGAAGAAGCAAATGACAAAGATAAGTTTGGATGATCGTCTTTGTTGACGATATTGACAAAGGAGATAGATAGAGACTTAACGTTCACGCGCTTTGTCTGCGAGTACATACGAGTTCCAGGATTGGAAATGGATCTGGGCCTGTAATAGGATTAAACTGGGCCTGATGAGCCTGTAACAGAGATTGTGAAGCGGTCCATTGGTAGATAGCTTGATGCCAAAGTCTCTTTTCTGTGTTATCTCTATTATTAAAAGAGAAGTACCAATATAAATTGCCCCTTAGTTTTCAAAGTTATTTATATTTAAATGCCACTGAACTAATAAATTAACCTACATTTTAGTATTCTTATCTTTTATAGTTTAATTAATGCATTTTCCTAAAATAAAATATAACAAATTATGTTTATTTATTTAAAAAATATTTTCTATAATCTGGATAAACAATAAATTATACTTAATCAATGTCAAAAATGTAACAAAATTTTATTATTACAGGGTGGTTATTTTTTTATTTTGGTATATTAACTACGTCTAAAAAACATAAAAATGTTATAAAAATACATAATATAAACCACAAAATTTTAAATAATATATTGAATTATTTAATCGTATAAATCAAATATAAAAATAGATAACCATTTTACTTTACATTAAAATTTTGATCCATAAAAAATACATTTGCACAAACACACGAGTTATATTTTAAAAATAGGGGTGTAACAGTTGACGGATCAAAAAATAAAATAAAATTATTCATTATAAATTCTAAAATGATTGTGTTTAGAAATATATTAAATAATTATTTAATATATATATATATAAATTTTAAAAACATATATTACCATTTATATAAGATAAATATTTTTTTTTTGCAAACCAAAAATGAATATCCGTGCGGGTGCGCGGATCAAGCTCTAGTTATTATTATAAATGAGAAGCGGCACTACCAACTCTATTTAGGGCTTTCGGCTGCTGCAAAGTTTTATCACATATTGTTTCGTGTTGCAAAAGCATCGTTGCTGTTAAACATGGGGTATTGTTGGTTCTTTTAGTGTTTTATCGAATTCTTTTTGTTATTGTAATTTTTGGTTATCATTGAGAATTATATAGAGATTATGCATCAGTGCGTGTTTGTTTCTAGAGATGTATGCTAAGTGTGCTAAGTGCTTGATTTGAGAATTTGATGTAAACTGATAATAGTTAATATGGAGATTTAGTGTGTCAGATGACTGGATTGTGTTGTACGTTTATGAAAGCTTTCCATTTTATGATCTCTATAACTTGGATTGGTTATTAGTGTGTGGAGTCATGAATCATGATGAATCTGAGATGAAGGTCTGATCTTCGTTCTTGTGAAAAAACTTATATGAGTTTGCTTCTGCTTTGGTTTTATGATTATCAAATGAAGTGTCTGGTCTTCTTATGTTGCATCCTATGGTGATAATATTTTACAGAAAGACAAGGGGTATGGGATCTGCACGTGTTCTAAAAGTGCATCGGAAAAAACAGAGGTGGTCAGACAAGAGCTACAAGAATAGAATATTTTGGAATATTATTTTAAAAACACAACTTATTGATCAAAAAGATTAAAAGAATACTCATCTATCTAAAAAATTCTTTTTATCCTAATTTCTAAATCACAACCCCAAATGTATTATATTTATCTACAAAATTAAAACTTTCCTAAATTAGAATTTTTGAGAATTTTATCTAAAAAAACTACCTATTGATCAAAATATCTAAAAGAATATTTATCAATCAACAAAATTCTTGTTATCCTAATTTCTAAATCACAACCCAAAATGCACAATATTTCTCTGTAAAAATATAAACTTTCCTAAAATAGAATATTTTGGAATATTATTTTAAAAATACAACTGATTGATCAAAAAGATTAAAATAATACTCATCTATCAACAAAAATTAATTTTATCCAAATTTCTAAATCACAACCCCAAATGTACTATATTTCTCCATAAAAATAAAAATTTTCCTAAAATAGAATTTTTGAGAATTTTATGTAAAAACTATTACCTATTGGTCAAAAAATCTAAAAGAATATTTATCAATCAATAAAAATTCTTGATATCCCAATTTCTAAATCACAACCCAAAATGCACAATATTTCTCTATAAAAATAATAACTTTCCTAAAATAAAATATTTGGGAATATTATTTCAAAAATACAACTTATTGATCAAAAAAATCAAAAGAATATTCATCAATCAACAAAAATTCTTGGTATCCTAATTCCTGAATCACAACCCCAAATGTACAATATTTCTCTACAAAAATGAAAACTTTCCTAAAATAGAATTTTTGAGAATTTTATCTAAAAAATACTACCTATTGATCAAAAAATCTAAAAGAATATTTATCAATCAACAAAAATTCTTGTTATACTAATTTCTAAATCACAACCCAAAATGCACAATATTTCTCTATAAAAATAAAAACTTTCCAAAAATAAAATATTTTGGAATATTATTTTTAAAATACAACTTTTTGATCAAAAAAATCAAAAGAATATTCATCAATCAAAAAATTCTTGGTATCCTAATTCCTGAATCACAACCCTAAATGTACAATATTTCTCTATAAAAATGAAAACTTTCCTAAAATAAAATTTTTGAAACTTTTATCTAAGAAATACTACATATTGATCAAAAAATCTAAAAGAATATTTATCAATCAACAAAAATTCTTGGTATCCTAATTTATAAATCACAACCCAAAATGCACAATATTTCTCTATAAAAATATAAACATTCCTAAAATAGAATATTTTAAAATATTATTTTAAAAATACAACTTATTGATCAAAAAGATTAAAAGAACACTCAACCTAATTCCAAAAATCAAAAGAATATTCATCAATACTCAACTATCAAAAAAAAAAATTTATCCTAATTTCTCCCTATTATTTTTTTATGAATATTCATCAATACTCAACTATCCTAATTTTTTGATTGTTGATCAATAAGTAGTATTTTAGGAAAGTTTTCATTATTGTAGAGAAATATTGTACATTTGGGGTTGTGATTCAGGAAATAGGATACCAAGAATTTTTGTTGATTCATGAATATTCTTTTTATTTTTTTGATCAATAAGTTGTATTTTTAAAATAATATTCCAAAATATTCTATTTTAGGAAAGTTTTTAGGTTTATATTGAAATATTGTGCATTTGGGGTTGTGATTCAGGAATTAGGATACCAAGAATTTTTGTTGATTGATGAATATTCTTTTGATTTTTTTGATCAATAAGTTATATTTTTAAAATAATATTCCAAAATATTCTATTTTAGGAAATTTTTTTTTTTTATAGAGAAATATTGTACATTTGGGGTTTTAAGAAAATTATTTAAAAATACAACATATTTATGAAAAATTCTTAAAGAATACTCATCTATCCACAAATAATCTTGTTATCCTAATTTCTAAATCACAAACCCAAATCCACAGTATTTCTCTAAAAAAAATGAAAACTTTCCGAAAATAGCAGTTTTTACAAAATATATTTTAAAATACAACCTATTGATGAAAAATTCTGGAAAAATACTCATCTATCCACAAATAATCTTGTTATCCTAATTTCTAAATCACAAACCTAAATCCACAGTATTTCTCTAAAAAATGAAAACTTTCCAAAAATAGCAGCTTTTAAGAAAATTATTTAAAAATACAACATATTGATGAAAAATTCAGAAAGAATACTCATCTATCCAGAAATATTCTTGTTATCCTTATTTCTAAATCACAATCCCAAATCCACATTATGTTTCTATTAAATGAAAACTTTCCAAAAATAGCAGCTTTTAAGAAAATTATTTATAAATACAACATATTGATGAAAAATTATGAAAGAATACTCATCTATCCAAAAACATTCTTGTTATCCTAATTTTCAAATCACAAACCTAAATCCACAGTATTTCTCTAGAAAATGAAAACTTTCCAAAAATAGCAGGTTTTAAGAAAATTATTTAAAAATACAACATATTGATGAAAAATTCTTAAAGAATACTCATCTATCCACAAATAATCTTTCTATCCTAATTTCAAAATCACATACCTAAATCCACAGTATTTCTCTAAAAAAAATAAAAACTTTCCCAAAATAGCAGTTTTTAAAAAATATATTTTAAAATACAACCTATTGATTAAAAATTCTGGAAAAATACTCATCTATCCACAAATAATCTTGTTATCCTAATTTCTAAATCACAAACCTAAATCCACAATATTTCTCTAAAAAATGAAAACTTTCCAAAAATAGCAGCTTTTAAGAAAATTATTTAAAAATACAAAATGTTGATGAAAAATTCTTAAAGAATACTCATCTACCCACAAATAATCTTGTTATCCTAATTTCAAAATCACAAACCCAAATCCACAGTATTTCTCTAAAAAAAATGAAAACTTTCGAAAAATAGTAGTTTTAACAAAATATATTTTAAAATACAACCTATTGATGAAAAATTCTGGAAAAATACTCATATATCCACAAATAATCTTATTATCCTAATTTCTAAATCACAAACCTAAATCCACAGTATTTCTCAAAAAAAA